>NC_090648.1:348985479-349285479 GCF_040937935.1 Hyperolius riggenbachi
TAAAAGCATTTCTTGACTGGCAGTTGCTAAGTCTTAACTGCCGATAGGGATACTGACTGGTATCCTACTATTTGTCTGTCAGATTTTAACTTCTGAGTTTTTTTGCAGTAGTGGTCTTTTAAAGAGCAGCATCAGGCTGCATGACGAGGTACTTATTTTGAGGAAACTGCACTAGGTGAAATATATCTATCTATCTATCAAAGTCCTGGAATGTGACTCCCAAAGCTTACATTACAAAAAGACTCATTATTAGACTAGGTCCACAGTAGACTCCAAATCAGGCTTTTTTCTACAATAGACATGTCTTTGGATCCTATATTAACTATAGGATCCTTTCACGTCTGTTGTGTTTATAGAGGTGACAGAGCACAATCCTACTCAACTTTCCAGAGACCGCACGGAGCATGGACATATCATAGACAGCAATGCTACCCAACACATGTCTGCTACAACAGATACCAATGGATGTGGATGGCTCATACTGTACACTGTGGCCATCCACATTGTGACTGCGGTGTACTGTAAACTCGGCCATAATCAGTGTGGTGTGCTGAGGTGCTGACCAGAGCTGTACAGGAAAAATGAAGGGAATGGTGGTACCATACTTACCTGGGGCTTCCTTAAGCTCAGCCCGTCGCCATCTTCCCGGGTGGCTCCTGCCCCCCCCTCCCCAAATACAGACCAAAATCCTGGCCGAGTTGCACACGTGTGGGCCGGCCTGGCGCACTTGCCCATCGCACTCCCGTGGCTGGGCACGTACTGCGCTTGCACTGTACTACTGCACAGGCCCAGACCACTCCCAGGGCCATGTGCGATGAAGCTCGACTCGGTCAGACTTTTGAGCCATATTATGGGGGGGTAGGAGCCACCGGGTAGACAGCGTGGGATTAAGCGGCCTCAAGGGGGCTTAAGGAAGCCCCAGGTAGGTATAGAACCTGAGATGGCTTTCATCTCAGGTTCACTCTAAGTATAAATCCCAGCTCACACTGCGACGTCAATGCAGTGTATGCAGAAACAGCGTGTTAAGCTCATCCACTCAGGATGTGCGAGCTTCAATGCTACATCATACACATACCCTCTGTTTTGTATCCACTCCCTTTCATGACGGCTTCATTTGCCGTAATGTTCACCTCCATCTGCCGTTGCTGCAGCTTCTCTGCTCACCAACTGGAGTCCTACCTAGCAACATGGAGGATTGTCATTGGTCCACCACATGAACCCTTTTGAAGCAGGATTCCCCTTTTTCTTTTTTGCAACTCAATGGGGTGCCACATGCTTCTGCTGGGCTCCGATCTGTTTCGGACCGAACGGCAGTCAGCAGTAGTGGATCCGAATCCACAGGAGAGGCGAGTTGGCATTCTGCCTGCGGTGACTAGCCTAGTGGGAACAGACAGTGTACATTCCCATAAGCTTCCATTGTATCCGATTTGCGACGTTTACAGAGCGATTGTGATAAGGTTGCAGAAAAATGCTTCAGGTGGGGATTTTGTATTTGAAATTCAATCTGTCAGCATTGCATATGCATTCGATTGACAGTGTGATTGCATCCCATTAATAATATAGGATGCTCTCACCGTCTGATTTTGTGTTCCGGAAATCACTTCATTTTTTAATGCAGTGTGAACAGGCCCTAAAAGCTCTAACACTTTAACGCACGGATCTAGGCAAGCCAAAAAAGAAATCAAATAATTGTTCATAATAACATAATAAAAATGCAATCTTATTTCAGGGCCTGCATTACTAATGTGAAGGTTGTGGCTTCGGAAGTCGGTGGTCATGTGACTGGAAAGCTCAAGTGGTAATATCTATCTTTTTATAGTTTTGATTATTTTTTTTTATGTAATTTTAGATTTTGCTGCCAAGCACAGCTTATCAAGGTCTTTGATGAGAAGTGAATTCCCTTCCAGTAAGTGCAGGTTATCCAGGCTTCATCACAACTATGTACACAAATCTATTAGGGATGGTCAATAACATGCAAATCGTTTCAAGTTGATGCAGTATTATGCCAATTTTGTACCACATTTATGCAGCTTGAACTTGAACCATTCAAATCTTGCTGAGGTAAAATTAGATTAGTCCATTTTCAAGCTGCACACATTTTTATACAAAATGTGTATAGTTTTGCACCAACTCAAAATTATTTGCATCTCATTGTCTATATTTACAATCTATATCACAAATAATACTGGCGCTACTACCCTCCTGGATCCTAAAAGTTGAAAAACCACCCAAAGTATTTGTTTTGTGCAGATTGTGCAAAAGTGGAGTATTACACTAGTAGCTACACAGAAAAATCACAAACATATAGCACTGCTAATCTACAGGATAGTGTTCATTGTTGGTATCGCACGACAAATGATGCAGCAGCACACTCCCAAGAACACTTCCTAAAGTTCAACGCTCTGTGCAGTAGGTATCGCACGAGGTATTTCCCTCTTTAACCCTTCTGGCGGTCTATTAAAAACCGACAGGGGGCAGCGCAGCCATTTGTGATTTTTTTTTTTTTAAATCATGTAGTGAGCCTAGGGCTCGCTACATGATAGCCGCTGTGCAGTGGCATCCCCTACCCTCTTCGATCGCCTCTGGCGATCAGGAAATCCCGTTCAAAGAACGGGATTTCCTGCAGGCCTTCCCCAGTCGCCATGGCAACGGGGCGGGATGACATTGGGAGTCCCGATCCACCCCTCAGCGCTGCCTGGCACTGATTGGCCAGGCAGCGCACGGGGTCTGGGGGGGCGGCGCGGTGGATAGCGGTGAATCGGCGGGTAGCAGCGGCGATCATTATGCACACGCAGCTAGCAAAGTGCTAGCTACACGTAGCAAAAAAAAAATTATGTGAATCGGCCCAGCAGGGTCTGAGCGGCACCCTCTGGCGGCTTACCCCGTGTCATACACGGGGTTACCGCCAAGGAGGTTAAAAAGAAAGTGGTATCCCTGATGTTGAAGTTTCTGTAACTGCAAAAAGACCAGCAGTACTGTTCTGTTCAAGCGTACTACATTCGGTCCCCAGTGAATGCGGCCAGTCCAGGCCACTGTCCTCCCTGAAGGAGCTGTGGAATTAACCGACCTAAAAACAAAAACAACACAAAAAACTGGCAAACAAATTAAATGGGGAACAAAGGACACGTATGCTGGCAGATGAGCAAGGCAATCTTTATACAACACCAAGGCCCATATGTAATTAACTTTTTCTCCTGAGTTATATCCTAGGAGACAATTTTCACATTCTCTTTAAAACAACAACTCAGCATTTTTGAATTGAAAAAGTACCTAAGGCCGGATCCACACTATAAGAGCTTTTGTGAGCGCTTGCGTTTGATTAGCGCTTGTTAAAAAAATTGTTCCCATTCACTTTCATTAAAATCGCGGTAAAAATCACTGCAATCACGTATGTATTTTTTTGCGTATGCACTCGCAGCAATCGCGGCGATTTTTACCACAATTGTAATGAAAGTGAATGGAAACAATTTTTCAACAAGCGCTCAGCAACCACTAATCAAACGCAAGCACTCATAAAAGCGCCTACAGTGTTGGTCCGGCCTAACAGTTAGTGAAAAGGTACAATCACATTAATTTTGAGTATTTTCTTGCTTGCTGGTGGATTAAAAGACATTTTATAACAAGGCATGAAAATATCACCCAGGAAAAAATGCAGGAGAAAAAGTTAATTGTACATGGGCCCAGGTCTTGGCTTACCTTCCCCTCCGCTCTTATCCCTCCTGACAGTCCAGCTCCTCAGCTGTAAATGCTTACTGTTCCAATGCCTGCACACCAGACCTCCACAGTCCCTCTGCTCCAGTGATGCTCACTACTCTGTGTTTCCTAGTTGGGTCATGTGGCACACTTCCTGGTAGGGTCACATGATACACTTCCTGGTTGGGTCACATGATACACTTCCTGGTTGGGTCACATGATACACTTCCTGGTTGGGTCACATGATACACTTCCTGGTTGGGTCACATGATACACTTCCAGATTGTATAGCTGGTATACAAGCCATGCAGTGTCTGTAGCTTCACAAATGCTGTTCCACATTAAGAGGTTAAAAAATAAAAGATTACATTTTCCTAACACAATTTACTTTTTTAACATTTTAATGTGGCATAACATTTGTTACCAGGAAGTGCACAGCAGCCAGGCTCACTGGAGGGACTGTGGAGCTTTAGTGTGCTGCATTGGAACAGTAAGCATATGCAGCCGGGAAGCTGAACGAGTGGCAGGTACGGTAAGCAAAGACCTGGTGTTGTATGAAGTTTCCCTCTTCACTCTGCTGGAATACATTTCCTGTATCCCCCTGTTGATTTGTTTGGCTACATTGTATTTTTTGCCCATGTTGGCTAGAGCCTAGAGCCATCGCTTTTGGAAGGGCAATGTGGGTTGTCCAACAAAACTTCTGATGCAGATAGGGATGGCCAATGAGAAGCAAATTATTTTGAGTTGATGCCAGATTATGCAACGTTTGTATGCAAATTTATGTAGCTTGAAAATTGACCAATCAAATTTTACCTCAGCAGGATTTGATTAGTTCATTTTCAAGCTGCATAAATTTGCATAAAGTCAAAATTATTTGCATCTCATTGACCATCCCAAGTCCTACAGATAAGAACAGTATCACCAGCCGTTTTTATTATTATTATTATTTAGTATTTATATAGCGCCAACATATTACGCAGCGCTGTACAGTGTATATATATATATATATCTTGTCACTAACTGTCCCTCAAAGGAGCTCACAATCTAATCCCTACCATTGCCATATGTCTATATTATGTAGTGTAAGTACTGTAGTCTAGGGCCAATTTTTAGGGGCAGCCAATTAACTTATCTGTATGTTTTTGGAATGTGGGAGGAAACCGGAGTGCCCGGAGGAAACCCACGCAGACACGGAGAGAACATACAAACTCTTTGCAGATAGTGCCCTGGCTGGGATTCGAACCAGGGACCCAGCGCTGCAAGGCGAGAGAGCTAACCACTACACCACCGTGTGGTGGTTAGCAGTGGTTTTGTGATTTGTGTAATACCTGCACGGAGCATTGTACTTAGGAAGTGTTCTCAGGAGTGTTCTGATTGCTTCATCATTTGCACTGAGAAAGCAGCAGTCAGCACTATCCTGTAGATTAGCAGTGCTATGTGTGTGTGATTTTCTGTGTAGCTACTATAGAACTGTGATACTTCACCTTTGTACACTCAACACAAAACATATTGGCCTCGATTCATAAAGCATTACCACATGCATTAATTCAGGAAACAGCTGACTTTACTGAGCAATTAGGAAAATGTCAATTCATAAAGGCTGAAGTTGCTGAGCAGTGAGGTAAATTACCGACTTGTGCGGTAAATACCTCCACACATGTCAGTAAATGTGAATTCATAAAAGTTAGAACATGCTGTAAAAATCTGAAAAATTACTGCTGGCTCTAGGCTGGCGATATGAAAGTGATATTAGAGTGGTAACTGCGTAAAAGCCACAAACAGAGAGGATAAGCTATGACTGACAGGATCAGAAGCCAATAGAAACAGCCCCTGTCTGCTTCAGGTCCTGCTGATCCGATGCTGATAGGAAGTGCAGGCTTTGCGGGTGGCACAAATGTTTCTACCCCCTATCTGCTGGCTTCAGATTCAAAGATGCTTTGCCCGGGCTCTGATACACACAGTAATTACAGTGACGTACACTGTAAAGTCCTAAAGAAGTTGGCCTTCACCACCGTGTGTACTGCCAACATTTTGTGCTTCTAGATTGAGACTGCTGATTAGTTGAGTTCCAGATAACTGAGACTCTTCTGTACTAGCACACTTTCTACAGTGCATTTCTGGGTAACGTATGCAAAAACACGTTACATAGCAATTATTCATGTTATGAGCAGGGCTGTGGAGTCAGTACAAAATTATCCAACTCCGACACCCCAGTTTATGAAAACACCATCTCCAACTCTGACTCCAGGTACCCAAAATGGCTCAGACTCCGACTCCTGAGTCTAAAGGTGCATACACACATGCGACTATAGTTGTTTGAAACGATCGTTCACCGATCATTTCAAACGACGATCGTTTAAAAAAAAGGAGCCAACGACCATTAAGTCTAACAACGGACGAGCTAGATTGTTAAAAAAGAACGATGTATCTTGGCGGATTTTTTCCAAAGACGATCGTTTGCAAACGTAGTACATCATTGGAAACGATCGTTCGTACTAAGCTTGACATGTGCATTTTACTATTTCTCCATGGAACTTTTCATTTTTATGGGCAAGCGCAATAGTTGCTTTACGTGATGTAACGTTCGTTCTAACGATCAGATAGTTACGCACCTTTAAAAACGAACTTTACTTAGGTCGTTCTTTCGTCAATTAAAAGTTTGTTCGTCGTTCACAATGAACGATCGTTGTTTTGTCGCATGTGTGTACGTAGCTTTAGGCCCGGTTCACATTCAGGATCAGGAAAAACTGTCCGTTTTTACAGCCAGTGTGCTGTAAACTGTAAGTTTTCTATTTGTTACTATGTAGCTGCAAAACCTTCCGTTTCTGTTCCGTTGAGCAAAACGGTCCGGAAAATTAGGGCCTGCAGCATTTTTCACGGAACCGTACAGACGGTTCCGTTGGCAAATGCAGATATGAACCGGGCCTAAAAGTTACCAGGGCTGTGGATTTGGTCCAAAAATCATCCGACTCCTGACTCAGACTTCTAAGTTTGTGAAACCTCAGACTCCAACTCCAGCACCACAGCCCTGGGTATGAGAATTGCATGCGCGTTTTTAATTTGCACAGTGTGTTGCGTTAAAGTGCACATTACACATTTTAGTCCAATGCCCAATCCAAGATTACTAGCATTTTCAAGAGGACGTCAGGAATTTTTGGATGAAAGTTGAAATTTAAATATGCATATAAAAACATAAGCAGATAAGGCAGGCACAATGGGTTTGCTGAAAATTGACGCTATTTAGGTCTGTGTCCTGGAGTGGCAAGGCGTTCATGTTGAGAGCCTCTTGTATCATTATTCTGTTTGACTTATTTCTGTGAAAGCTTGGAAGATTGAATAGTAAGGAATAATATTTCATGAAATCAAGATTACGGTTTATTTTGTGCAAGGTCAGTGACCTGAGCGTTCTCAATTAACCGTTGTCATGTGGCAGTACAGTAACCGTGGCTTGTGTGGGAGTACTGATGAAATCAAGCCCTGCGAAGGATAGGTTTGCTAGCAGTGTGGAGAAAGTCTCCAAAAAAATAGTAAACTATGTAGCATACATAATAAAGGACCAAAGGCACTACAGACTATATGCATGATAAATGCTTTCTGGTTTCCTGTCTAAGCTGAGAGCTGCCGGTATAGTGTGGGCCTAGGCAGCCCTCTGCAAATATACACAAAGTGGGTGCATTTGGATTTGGGCACTGTTGGTTTTGGCATTCTCCATGCTTTACTGCTTCAGAAGTGTGGCACAGTTGTCATTGGGGTTTTAGGATTACTACTGTAATAATTGGTTAATGTCAACTGATGCTGTTGTTGTGTTGAAACTCCTTCTCAGTGCCTATTCCTAACAGCACGCCTCCAATGTTAACCACTTCTTAGTACATGTAAAAAAAGATGCAGGAAATGTGGGCATGGTGTGATGCTGAATGATGGTGCTCCCTACACTTAACTGTTCCCCTGTCTAATTTTTAATACGTGTCCCTACTGTAACCCTATTCCTAATTACCCCATCAATTTCCCTTCCATAATTTGGGCTCTGGCTATAGGCATAATGCACCTTATGCTCAAGGGGTGTAACTACAAATCATGGGGTCCCCCAGCAAAACTTTGATGCCCCCCCCCCAATGTTTACACCCTTTCCCTTGCCCCCTATTGGTGACCCTCACAGCCTGGGGCCCAATCTTGAAAGGGTCAAAAAAAATCCTGGCTATTATAATCTTTACAACCATAACAAGTGTAGCCACAAAAACACCTGTCCTGGAGGATGGGCCCACTGTATGCCAGGGAGTGGAGGTTAGTAGTCCACTCCACCCCCCCCCCCCTACACACACACACTGCTCTGGGCACCCCTGTGATTGCAAGGGCTGCTTTCTTATAGGTACGCCCCTGTTACAGCCTATGGCATTTCCAAAATTACCTGCTTAATCTTCTTGGTTGGGACCCTAGCTTTCCCCTAAATCCTTAACCCATTCCTGAAGCCTACATTTAAGCTACCCAACATCAGTTAAAGTGAACCAGAGACAAATCACCCTCATGTATTTCACCATATATATCAGTGGGAACATTAGAGAAAACACCTACCCTGCTCTCTATTTCATCCTTTACTGCTCAGCCTGCCTGTTAGCAGCCTTGATAAAATCCCCCACTGAGCATTCCGTCTGGCTTTGCTCAGGAATCATTATATCTGAGTCTGTCTTTGATGTCTTTTCAAGCCCAAGCCTGCCCCCTTCTGGCTCTGCTATAATGACTCAGCTATAATGATTCTTGAGCAAAGCCAGACTGAATGCTCAGTCAGGGATTTTATCAGGGCTGATAACAAGCAGGCTGAGCAGTGAAGCATGAAACAGAGAGCAGGGTAGATGTTTTCTCTAATGTTCCCACTGATATATATGGTAAAATACAAGAGGGTGCTTCGTCTCTGGTTCACTTTAAGGAGCAAATAAAGGGTAAATGAAAAAATAAATCAGATTTGCTGCTCATTTCGACTGCTCATAACAATTGTACTGAAGTTAAAAATTACTCTGCTGATTTGTACCACAGAAGTGAAAGCATCTTTCAGAGCTGTTTTCCAACTTTAGCTGAAACATTCCAAACCCTTGCAATATTTTTACCCTGAAAATACCATGACGGACTGCATTTTTCATGTACCAGATGGTTTGCAATATGATGTCATCTAGGGATGTTACAGTGCTGTACAGTCATATGTTTATGAGAGTTTTTCTCTTCCTGCGGCTGTTCTCTTTTCCTCCTAATTGAAGACAGCCTTGATACAGGGACTGTTATTTAGATGAAATCTGTACAGAGAGAACCGTGTAGGTTAGCATTACTGACCTCCTTCTCAAAATGCTGGTAATGGCTTAATTACTTTCTGAATGACTGACCCATGACCCAAGTTATACCAGTAAATCACATACTGGTAGATCAGTGAATTATAGAGCATGAAAGCAACTAGAATACCATAGAATCTACTCAATACAGTATTTTTAGAAAAAGAGGTCAACAATGGTAACCTGTATACATCTCATAGATAAGGTACACTGCATACGTGTCTAGTACATCAGTTTAAAAGCGTAGTGTGGATAGCACTCCTGTTAGTAAAAGTGATGTGCCAAGGTCACTGGGTTCTGCAGCATTCAGAGCCCCAACTTAGTCCAGGAGAAGTGAAGACCGGCACCATCAAGTAAGTATTTTGCTCTTTTATTGCAGGCACATGACCAAATTGCAAGCAAGCATAGCGACGTTTCGGAGGACAATCCCTCCTTTCTCAAGCTCTGTCAGTGTCAAATTGATAACATACAATCTATCACACCATTTATACACGGAGTTAACCAATTAGAGTGTTGCTGCTTTTTAAGCGACCAATCCCCATCAGTCCTGCAGCGTGGACCTGAAAGGGGACTGCTATTTAATATGCACCCACTCTGTAGCCAATGAGGACCTCAGAAACACGGTCACATGTAGGGCAACCCTTCGTGACATCAGCGTCAATACAGCCACCCCCCCTGGGACGCCATGCAATGAGGAGAGGTCTGCTGGAAACGTCATCAGGTCTACGCCCCTATGTGGAGCGGACCTGATGGAGAACCTCTGCCTCCATATGGGGCGCGCACACGCCCCTCTCTGTGACGTCCCACGTAGTCCAACGCGCGGCGGGATGTAAACAAACCGCCCACGTGGCCGCGCGGGACGTCAGCCAATGAGGAGAGGAGATGGAAACCGTCATCGGGTAACCGCCCCTAGTCAGGAATGAACCCGATGGAAAAACCTCTACCTCAGAGTGGGGCGCAGACCACGCCCCTACATGACGCCCCATCTCAGCCCCCATGCTGCGGCATGTAAACATACCACCCATGTGGCCGTATGAAGTGCCGATCGCCGCCAATGTCAACCCGGTGCCACACATGTGCAGGATGGAGACCTAAAGGTCATAGTCTAAGATTAAATATTTAGAAACATAAAGTAACATCCATCACAATAAGATTCAATAGGAGGAAACGACAAGGCAATATCCACCCTAAGGGAATATCAAAAAGCTTAAGTCTGCACACAAGAGCACCACCAGACCAACGCCAAAATAAGGATAAACTGAATTTATAGAAAAGGTGTCATATCATAATCCCTGTTCATGCCGCGTGGCTCTAAGGTGTCCAACCTGCGAATCCAGATAGCCTCTCTGTATAACAATCGTTTAACTCGATCACCACCTCGTCTAAGGGGCGGTATTTGCTCAAGTATCTGGAATCGCAGCTGGCTCACCGAATGACGCGCCTGCATGAAATGACTGGGTACTGATAATTCCTTAACGTTATTTCTGATGGTACTCCTGTGCGCAGACAACCTAACCTTCATAGGTTGTGTGGTCTGTCCCACATATAACAGACCACAGGGACACTTCAATGCATATATAACAAACCTAGAATTACAATCAAACTGTCCATGGATTTTATATTTTGTGCCCGTATGGGGATGACAGATATCAGTGCCTCTAATGACACTATTACAATGTACACAATTTAAACATGGATAAGTACCATTTGCTCTTCTAGAGGTAACTTTTCTAGTGCTTTTAGTACCTAGATCTGCTCTAACTAATCTGTCCCTCAGAGATGGTGCACGCTTATATGACATTAAAGGATAATTTTGGAACTCTTCAATATCCATTAGGCTCTCTCGAAGTATCACCCAATGTTTACGTATAATACCTGCTATTCTCCCACTAAATACACTATACTGACTGACAAATGGAATACGCTTGTTGTGTCCCCTCCTACGACTAGTCCTGTCTGTTCTATCCCTCTGTAACCCCGACCTCGCCCTGTCCAGTACCTGTCGCGGATAGCCTCTCTGAATAAACCTTGTTCTCAATTCATCAAATCTGACCTCTCTCTCAATATCACTCTCAACTATTCTCTGCACTCTTTGAAACTGGCTGATAGGAATAGATAATTTCGTGGCAGGTGGGTGGAAGCTGTCAAAACACAATGTGGAATTAGTGTCAGTAGGCTTAATGTATAAGTCTGTGCTCAGCCTACCATCTGACACACGCACCATTGTGTCAAGGTAGCTCACCTCCCGACTGTCAGTATGTAATGTCAGTCGTATGTCTCTACAACTTGTATGTAGTTCATCCACGAACTGGACAAGGCTCGAATGTGACCCCGCCCACACGCAAAACACATCATCTATATAACGGAACCAACACAGGGCATGAGTAGTAAATATTTGATTAGTATACACAAATGCTTCCTCATAGGCATTCATAAAAATGTTTGCGTAGGACGGGGCCACATTCGAGCCCATAGCTGTACCCTTCAACTGCAAATAAAACCGGTCCTCAACCATAAAGTAATTACAAGATAGCACCAATCTCAATAAACCACAGAGAAACTCAATCTGCGCCAGATCAAAATCTGAAGCGCATCGCAAGATGTGTTCAACAGCCTCCACACCTCCATCATGTGGGATGGAGGTGTAGAGGCTTTCCACATCTAATGTAACCAGGATAGCCCCTTCTGGAATACTTGGCAATCTCTTAATTTCATCCAGGAACATAGAAGTGTCCCTCAAATATGATTTGCCTGCAATGACAAATGGTCTCAAAATTATATCTAAATATTTGGCTATAGGAGAAAAAATCGAGTCAATGCCGGCAACTATCGGACGCCCTGGTGGCCTTTGTCTGTCCTTATGAATCTTGGGGCAAATATAAAGAACTGGTATAATTGGATTTTCTTGTATAAGATATTCGGACAGTTTTTCATCAATGATGTCCATCTCCCTTGCTCTAGTGAGTAAACTTTTGATTTTGGACATAAAGTCTCTAGTAGGATCTTGTTCCAGTATAGCATAAGTTGTTCCATCTGATAGTAGGCGATAAATTTCATTTTTATAAAACTCAGTGTCCATAATGACCACTGCTCCCCCCTTATCAGCCTGCTTAATTATAATTGATTTGTTGTTATTCAATTCACCAATTGCTATTCTCTCCTCCGAAGTAAGGTTATGGGAGATATGTATATCGTCCTGTCTTCCTCTAAACAGGGTCTCCACTTCATTGGTGACCCTAGTGATAAATTTGTCAATAACTTGACATGATGTTGGATTAAATTTACTCTTAACTCGCAAGGGGGTATCTTTCAACGATAGTCTGTCCGTATCGATTGATTCCCTAGGCGCAAAAAGGTCTCCCCGTGGTCTACCAAAAAAATATTTCAACCGGATCGATCTAAAAAATCGTTGAAGGTCAATATCTAGATCCACCTGTTGGGGCCAGTTCGTAGGAGAAAAAGAGAGGCCTCTCTCCAACAGTGCCTGTTGTGCAGGGGTCAAGGTCACAGAGGAAATGTTTACTACTATGGACTTCATTCGTTGGACCTGGGGTTCTTCATCCTGGGTTGACGGAATCGTTGCCGTAGGCGATCTTTGATATTTTCGCCGCTTGCCCCCCCTGCGCGTTCTTCTGTGCTGGAGGGGTGGTCTGAGGATGAGCTGTTGCCCAAAAAATCAGAGGAACCACCATGAGGTTCAGGATGACCACTGTCTTGAGGTTTGGGACGTATTGGACGTCTCCTTTTATTATTAGGTTTCTGCCAGGCATAAATGTAACCCGTTGTATAATCTGATGCATCTCTTTGATATTTCTCTCTCTTGATGGCCTGTAGGTTGACCTTATGTTCTTTCATGCTATCGGAAAGTCCAACCACATACTTAGCATACTCATCTGTTGGCATGTTGTCACACAGTTTCTGTTTAATTAAGGTCACTGATTTGAGCATCAAGTTTGGGTATTTCTTCCATAATTCTATCGACAGTCAGCGTCATGGAGTCAAAAGACGCTTTGTTCCATATGAGCATCCACGTATGGCAGAACCTCGTGTCTGTCGGAAACATCAGAGGGCTCACATTAGAACGTAGTCCTCTCGGGATCCTGCCCACTCTCAAGTATTCAGCTAGGGTGGTGGCATGTAGTTCCAAAGATACTTTCAGTTTCGATATTTTTTCCAGCTGTTTCCGGATCATCTTGTCATCAATAGTGTTAAGGAAAGCCACTTCTGTGGTCACCTTGGCAACGATCCTTGCCGTGTCCTCCGGTGTATAGGAGAAAATGAGGTCATCGATGGCTGAATTCTCCATGTTGAAACAGGGTGCAAATCCAATGCTGTGTCAATTGTAAAAGCGTAGTGTGGATAGCACTCCTGTTAGTAAAAGTGATGTGCCAAGGTCACTGGGTTCTGCAGCATTCAGAGCCCCAACTGGCGTTGGTCTGGTGGTTCTCTTGTGTGCAGACTTAAGCTTTTTGATATTCCCTTAGGGTGGATATTGCCTTGTCGTTTCCTCCTATTGAATCTTATTGTGATGGATGTTACTTTATGTTTCTAAATATTTAATCTTAGACTATGACCTATAGGTCTCCATCCTGCACATGTGTGGCACCGGGTTGACATTGGCGGCGATCGGCACTTCATACGGCCACATGGGTGGTATGTTTACATGCCGCAGCATGGGGGCTGAGATGGGGCGTCATGTAGGGGCGTGGTCTGCGCCCCACTCTGAGGTAGAGGTTTTTCCATCGGGTTCGTTCCTGACTAGGGGCGGTTACCCGATGACGGTTTCCATCTCCTCTCCTCATTGGCTGACGTCCCGCGCGGCCACGTGGGCGGTTTGTTTACATCCCGCCGCGCGTTGGACTACGTGGGACGTCACAGAGAGGGGCGTGTGCGCGCCCCATATGGAGGCAGAGGTTCTCCATCAGGTCCGCTCCACATAGGGGCGTAGACCTGATGACGTTTCCAGCAGACCTCTCCTCATTGCATGGCGTCCCAGGGGGGGTGGCTGTATTGACGCTGATGTCACGAAGGGTTGCCCTACATGTGACCGTGTTTCTGAGGTCCTCATTGGCTACAGAGTGGGTGCATATTAAATAGCAGTCCCCTTTCAGGTCCGCGCTGCAGGACTGATGGGGATTGGTCGCTTAAAAAGCAGCAACACTCTAATTGGTTAACTCCGTGTATAAATGGTGTGATAGATTGTATGTTATCAATTTGACACTGACAGAGCTTGAGAAAGGAGGGATTGTCCTCCGAAACGTCGCTATGCTTGCTTGCAATTTGGTCATGTGCCTGCAATAAAAGAGCAAAATACTTACTTGATGGTGCCGGTCTTCACTTCTCCTGGACTAAGTTGGGGCTCTGAATGCTGCAGAACCCAGTGACCTTGGCACATCACTTTTACTAACAGGAGTGCTATCCACACTACGCTTTTACAATTGACACAGCATTGGATTTGCACCCTGTTTCAACATGGAGAATTCAGCCATCGATGACCTCATTTTCTCCTATACACCGGAGGACACGGCAAGGATCGTTGCCAAGGTGACCACAGAAGTGGCTTTCCTTAACACTATTGATGACAAGATGATCCGGAAACAGCTGGAAAAAATATCGAAACTGAAAGTATCTTTGGAACTACATGCCACCACCCTAGCTGAATACTTGAGAGTGGGCAGGATCCCGAGAGGACTACGTTCTAATGTGAGCCCTCTGATGTTTCCGACAGACACGAGGTTCTGCCATACGTGGATGCTCATATGGAACAAAGCGTCTTTTGACTCCATGACGCTGACTGTCGATAGAATTATGGAAGAAATACCCAAACTTGATGCTCAAATCAGTGACCTTAAACAGAAACTGTGTGACAACATGCCAACAGATGAGTATGCTAAGTATGTGGTTGGACTTTCCGATAGCATGAAAGAACATAAGGTCAACCTACAGGCCATCAAGAGAGAGAAATATCAAAGAGATGCATCAGATTATACAACGGGTTACATTTATGCCTGGCAGAAACCTAATAATAAAAGGAGACGTCCAATACGTCCCAAACCTCAAGACAGTGGTCATTCTGAACCTCATGGTGGTTCCTCTGATTTTTTGGGCAACAGCTCATCCTCAGACCACCCCTCCAGCACAGAAGAACGCGCAGGGGGGGCAAGCGGCGAAAATATCAAAGATCGCCTACGGCAACGATTCCGTCAACCCAGGATGAAGAACCCCAGGTCCAACGAATGAAGTCCATAGTAGTAATCATTTCCTCTGTGACCTTGACCCCTGCACAACAGGCACTGTTGGAGAGAGGCCTCTCTTTTTCTCCTACGAACTGGCCCCAACAGGTGGATCTAGATATTGACCTTCAACGATTTTTAAGATCGATCCGGTTGAAATATTTTTTTGGTAGACCACGGGGAGTCCTTTTTGCGCCTAGGGAATCAATCGATACGGACAGACTATCGTTGAAAGATACCCCCTTGCGAGTTAAGAGTAAATTTAATCCAACATCATGTCAAGTTATTGACAAATTTATCACTAGGGTCACCAATGAAGTGGAGACCCTGTTTAGAGGAAGACAGGACGATATACATATCTCCCATAACCTTACTTCGGAGGAGAGAATAGCAATTGGTGAATTGAATAACAACAAATCAATTATAATTAAGCAGGCTGATAAGGGGGGAGCAGTGGTCATTATGGACACTGAGTTTTATAAAAATGAAATTTATCGCCTACTATCAGATGGAACACTTTATGCTATACTGGAACAAGATCCTACTAGAGACTTTATCTCCAAAATCAAAAGTTTACTCACTAGAGCAAGGGAGATGGACATCATTGATGAAAAACTGTCCGAATATCTTATACAAGAAAATCCAATTATACCAGTTCTTTATATTTGCCCCAAGATTCATAAGGACAGACAAAGGCCACCAGGGCGTCCGATAGTTGCCGGCATTGACTCGATTTTTTCTCCTATAGCTAAATATTTAGATATAATTTTGAGACCATTTGTCATTGCAGGCAAATCATATTTGAGGGACACTTCTATGTTCCTGGATGAAATTAAGAGATTGCCAAGTATTCCAGAAGGGGCTATCCTGGTTACATTAGATGTGGAAAGCCTCTATACCTCCATCCCACATGATGGAGGTGTGGAGGCTGTTGAACACATCTTGCGATGCGCTTCAGATTTTGATCTGGCGCAGATTGGGTTTCTCTGTGGTTTATTGAGATTGGTGCTATCTTGTAATTACTTTATGGTTGAGGACCGGTTTTATTTGCAGTTGAAGGGTACAGCTATGGGCTCGAATGTGGCCCCGTCCTACGCAAACATTTTTATGAATGCCTATGAGGAAGCATTTGTGTATACTAATCAAATATTTACTACTCATGCCCTGTGTTGGTTCCGTTATATAGATGATGTGTTTTGCGTGTGGGCGGGGTCACATTCGAGCCTTGTCCAGTTCGTGGATGAACTACATACAAGTTGTAGAGACATACGACTGACATTACATACTGACAGTCGGGAGGTGAGCTACCTTGACACAATGGTGCGTGTGTCAGATGGTAGGCTGAGCAAAGACTTATACATTAAGCCTACTGACACTAATTCCACATTGTGTTTTGACAGCTTCCACCCACCTGCCACGAAATTATCTATTCCTATCAGCCAGTTTCAAAGAGTGCAGAGAATAGTTGAGAGTGATATTGAGAGAGAGGTCAGATTTGATGAATTGAGAACAAGGTTTATTCAGAGAGGCTATCCGCGACAGGTACTGGACAGGGCGAGGTCGGGGTTACAGAGGGATAGAACAGACAGGACTAGTCGTAGGAGGGGACACAACAAGCGTATTCCATTTGTCAGTCAGTATAGTGTATTTAGTGGGAGAATAGCAGGTATTATACGTAAACATTGGGTGATACTTCGAGAGAGCCTAATGGATATTGTAGAGTTCCAAAATTATCCTTTAATGTCATATAAGCGTGCACCATCTCTGAGGGACAGATTAGTTAGAGCAGATCTAGGTACTAAAAGCACTAGAAAAGTTACCTCTAGAAGAGCAAATGGTACTTATCCATGTTTAAATTGTGTACATTGTAATAGTGTCATTAGAGGCACTGATATCTGTCATCCCCATACGGGCACAAAATATAAAATCCATGGACAGTTTGATTGTAATTCTAGGTTTGTTATATATGCATTGAAGTGTCCCTGTGGTCTGTTATATGTGGGACAGACCACACAACCTATGAAGGTTAGGTTGTCTGCGCACAGGAGTACCATCAGAAATAACGTTAAGGAATTATCAGTACCCAGTCATTTCATGCAGGCGCGTCATTCGGTGAGCCAGCTGCGATTCCAGATACTTGAGCAAATACCGCCCCTTAGACGAGGTGGTGATCGAGTTAAACGATTGTTATACAGAGAGGCTATCTGAATTCGCAGGTTGGACACCTTAGAGCCACGCGGCATGAACAGGGATTATGATATGACACCTTTTCTATAAATTCAGTTTATCCTTATTTTGGCGTTGGTCTGGTGGTGCTCTTGTGTGCAGACTTAAGCTTTTTGATATTCCCTTAGGGTGGATATTGCCTTGTCGTTTCCTCCTATTGAATCTTATTGTGATGGATGTTACTTTATGTTTCTAAATATTTAATCTTAGACTATGACCTTTAGGTCTCCATCCTGCACATGTGTGGCACCGGGTTGACATTGGCGGCGATCGGCACTTCATACGGCCACATGGGTGGTATGTTTACATGCCGCAGCATGGGGGCTGAGATGGGGCGTCATGTAGGGGCGTGGTCTGCGCCCCACTCTGAGGTAGAGGTTTTTCCATCGGGTTCGTTCCTGACTAGGGGCGGTTACCCGATGACGGTTTCCATCTCCTCTCCTCATTGGCTGACGTCCCGCGCGGCCACGTGGGCGGTTTGTTTACATCCCGCCGCGCGTTGGACTACGTGGGACGTCACAGAGAGGGGCGTGTGCGCGCCCCATATGGAGGCAGAGGTTCTCCATCAGGTCCGCTCCACATAGGGGCGTAGACCTGATGACGTTTCCAGCAGACCTCTCCTCATTGCATGGCGTCCCATGGGGGGTGGCTGTATTGTTGCTGATGTCACGAAGGGTTGCCCTACATGTGACCGTGTTTCTGAGGTCCTCATTGGCTACAGAGTGGGTGCATATTAAATAGCAGTCCCCTTTCAGGTCCGCGCTGCAGGACTGATGGGGATTGGTCGCTTAAAAAGCAGCAACACTCTAATTGGTTAACTCCGTGTATAAATGGTGTGATAGATTGTATGTTATCAATTTGACACTGACAGAGCTTGAGAAAGGAGGGATTGTCCTCCGAAACGTCGCTATGCTTGCTTGCAATTTGGTCATGTGCCTGCAATAAAAGAGCAAAATACTTACTTGATGGTGCCGGTCTTCACTTCTCCTAGTACATCAGTTTAAAGAGAATCCAAGATGAGAGTTCTATGGAGGCTACCATATGTATTTCCTTTTAAGCAATACCAGTTGCCTGGCTGTCCTGTTGATCCTCTGCCTCTAATACTTTTAGCCATAGACCCTGAACAAGCATGCAGCAGATCAGGTGTGTCTGACATTATTGTTAGATCTGATAAGATTAGCTGCATGCTTGTTTCTGGAGTACTTCAGACACTACTGCAGCCAAATAGGTCAGCATGGCTGCCAGGCAACTGGTATTGTTTACAAGGAAACCAATATGGCAGCCTCCATATCACTCTCACCTCGAGTTCACTTTAAACCATGAATGTAGGGTAGAATGGCTGCTAAGTGGGTAACACGTTTGCATCAGGCTTTGTTCACACTTGTACCTTGTGTGTAAATTCTTGTGCATGTGTTTTTCAACATGCACCCTAAACGATGAGTTGCAGTGTAACAGCGCAAATGTTGGCAGGATGGTGTGGATCATCCGTAAAACGTTCCCAAGTGTGCTGTATCACAATGCATGGGAGCGTCTGACTGTACCGTGAACGGTAAAATGACTTTCATGCTTACCATGCAGATCACATACCATGTGCAGTGTGTCCAAACTCTGAACATATGGGTTTATTAAAGTGAACCTCCAGACTAAAAATCTACTCAGCAGCACTGAAAAGGCTTGGTGTTTCTTTAACCGTTTCACAGCATCAGAACTTTTTTCTCACCCAAGTCTCATTTTTAGCTGCACAGAAGCTAAGCTCCACCCTATCAAAGAAATCTGCCTGGGCATTTTTCCCCTGATGTTGTTCTCATTCTGCTGTTTTGGTGCAAATTTTTTTTTTTTTTTTTTTTTTTAGTTTTGAAAAGCCTAGCGTGCACAGCTGGGAGGGGTGATCAGGACAATTGGAACTGTATCTCATGCTCCTTGTCACCTCATTTAAACCAAAAAGATGGCTGCCCCCATGAAATCACAAACATTTGCCTGTATCTTTTAAAACATAGTGGGTAAGAGATTATATTACCTATCTATTTTAATTAACATAACTAATGTAACTTAATGACAGCATGTTTGTTTAGGCGGAAGTTCCTCTTTAACTAAATAACGATAAATCGTATATGCACAGACAGTAACATTTTAGTAGCATGTAATTTTACCAGGTGGTACACAAACTGTGTTACGTAGTTTGCATAACTGAGGCATGATGTCACATGACATACACTGGGAGCTGTACAAGTCACATGACATTCAGCGCTGCATAATATGTTGGCACTTTATAAATACAATAAATATAATAAATAAATGACAAACACTGGGAGCCATACAGAGCAAAGGTGTGCTGAGCAGATTGGCTGTGATGAATAGCAGAAGATTGACCTGGCATTAAAGCAGGTAAAGCTCAACTGTGTTACTCATTAAGGGGAGGAAGTGTGTGTGTTTAGAGTGGTGATTGGGGGTAAGAGGTGCTATGCTGACCACACTTGTTTTGGAAGCACTAGTCATGTTGGACACACACATAATAGGGGTGAGGGGTTGTTTATTTTGGAGGGGGAATTATGTTGGCACCACATTATTGGGGGTGGGAGGTTTCAATACTTATTTGTTGGTGGAGGGGGTGGTGGCTCCATATATATGTGTGTGTGTGTGTGTGTGTGTGTGTGTAGTGGGGGAGGGGGGGGGGGGTTACAGGGGATTGGCCATGCTTTTTCAATGTGGTAGGAGGGGAGGAAGAATGTGAAGCAGTTTGGTCCATTAAGTTTCTACAGGGGGGCTCATGGTTTGTAATCGCACACTTGGTTGCGCATAATGTAGTTTTACTCAAAATATTGGTGTTCGGGTTCACTTTAACCACTACCCTCAAAATGGATGTTTATAGACTTCCTATTTGTGCACTTTCAGTGCAAATACTGTAGTTTTTTTTGTTTGTTTGTTTTTTACACCAACGTTTGCATGCACATAGGCCCACATTTATACCCTTCAGCCTAAGGCATGAAGTGGTTAATACTCTATGACAAAATGACCTGGGTTGACCTACCTATTGTACTATATGATCATTTTTTACACTAGGATTTTCACCAGTTAATTGTTCCTTTCCATCCTATTAGTACCCGCGGTACACGTGCAGATTCTTTGCCAACTTTGATGATTGGATTGACTAGATAATTACAAACTTCCTATGATCTACAAATCTATCTATAGTAAAGTAACAGAATGATTAACTGTGCTCTGGGCAGGCAGTACATTCAATGCAGACATGCTGTATTTTGCAATTTAAAAAAAAAACTTTATTGCATCTATTTTTATTTAACTTCACAGCTATTTTAAATTTCAAAGTAGTGTTCACATATATTTAAATGTATTTAAATGTACAGCTGATATATATGTTCCAGTGTGTGTGTGTGTGTGTGTGTGTGTGTGTGTGTGTGTGTGTGTGTGTGTGTGTGTGTGTGTGTGTGTGTGTGTGTGTGTATATAGTGTGTGTGTGTGTGTGTGTGTGTGTGTGTGTGTGTGTGTGTGTGTGTGTGTGTGTGTGTGTGTGTTCCACTGCATAATAAGGACATACAATAGTCATGTCTGAACATACTCACTTTACATGTTTAACTACTGTGTATGTACAACTAGAAACGAACTTTAGGAAAACAGTAGTGATCATACCAACATAGTTTCCCTATAATCTTAGCTTGTGGAAGTCAGTGTAAGGATGCTGCAACACCTTGTATCATCTGCAAATATGGCAACATTGTGTATGCAACATTCAGCCAGGAAATACTGCTCATCCTTAAAGGGGTTCTGTGGGGGTTGTGGAAGAGAAAAACTGACACTTACCTTGGGCTTCTATCAGCCCCGTGCAGCGTTAATGTCCCACGCCGTCCTCCTCCCATCTGCCGTTCTCCGCCGCCGGCCCCGATCTAAGCGGCATGGGATCCAACTGCGGCTGCGCTAGAGTGGCCGCGCACCCGCTCGCTTCCGCCTGCGTCATCAGAAGCTTACTGCGCAAGCGCAGTACAAGGCTCCGTTGTACTGCGCCTGCGCAGTAAGCCTCAGATGACGTGAGCGGAGGCACGGCAACGCGCATTATTCGTCTGTATGTCAGACGAATAATAGCCCGGTGCCGGCTGCGGGGAACGGCGGATGGGAGCAGGACGTCGTGGGACATTACCGCTGCACGGGGCTGATAGAAGCCCAAGGTAAGTGTCAGTTTTTCTCATCCACAACCCCTACAGAACCCCTTTAAGGTGGCCACACACCATACAATTTTTTAAATATCTGTTCAATTTAACCACTTGATGACCCACCCTTTACCCCCCCTTAAGGACCAGCGCTGGTTTGATTGATCTGTGCTGGGTGGGCTCTGCAGCCCCCAGCACAGATCAGGGTGCAGGCAGGGAGATCAGATTGACCCCCTTTTTCCCCCCCTATGGGGATGATGTGCTGGGGGGGTCTGATCTCTCCTGCCTGCTGTGGGTGGCGGGGGGGGGCACCTCAAAGCCCCCCTCCGCGGCGAAATTCCCCCTCCCTCTCCTACCTGCTGCCTCCCCCTGGTGTTCCGGGCTGCACAGGACGCTATCCGTCCTGTGCAGCCATTGACAGGATGTGGTCTGTCACATGGCGGCGATCCCCGGCCGCTGATTGGCCGGGGATCGCCGATCTGCCTTACGGCGCTGCTGCGCAGCAGCGCCGTACAAATGTAAACAAAGCGGATTATTTCCGCTTGTGTTTACATCTAGCCTGCGAGCCGCCATCGGCGGCCCGCAGGCTATTCACGGAGCCCCCCGCCGTGATTTGACAGGAAGCTTCCTGATTAATTAGGCTGCAGCTGGCGACGCAGTACTGCGTCGCTGGTCCTGCAGCTGCCACTTTGCCGACGCACGTTATGAGTGTGCGGTCGGCAAGTGGTTAAGAATTGCAATACATTTTTCTGACTGATTGTAACATTTAAAAAAATCTGACCAATGTACCACACACGTATGTTAAATTTTTCCCCAATTGTGATAAAAAATGATTGGAAACTATGACAAAATTGCTAGGGGGTGTATATCAATAAACTGTCAATCTAACACACACCATACAATCTTTAGAAATATTGAAGAAAAATATCTGGCATTCCGGATCGATAAAAATCGAAGAAAACGGGAAATCCGATCAGATTTTTCAGTCGAATGAAAAAAAAGCTTTCGATTTTTCGGGAGATCCGATCGTTTTTATCGAATTGCCGTAAAATCGGATCATTTTATTGTATCGTGTGTGGCCACCTTTACACTGACGTCCACAAGCTCAGATTAATAGGGAAACTCTTTTGTTAGCCAGTATTTCCTGGCTGAGTGTTGTATACACAATGTTGCCATCTTTGCAGATGATACAGAGTTATGCAGAATTCTTCTAAAGGAGGCTTTCCCTGTCTTCTAACCAAAGATAGAATAGATTCTGTTCCACAAACCATATCAATGGGAACATTCAGGAAAGAAAGCAACACTGTGTTGACTGAGTCTGCCATTCTGAAAGGTAGGTTCTGTACTATGAGTAATTACCATAGTTGCTCTGTATAGAAGCTTCTGTAGGAAAGTCTACCCCGGGCCAGATCTGTGTACTTTTGCTTCAGAAGAATATAACTTTGTCCTATAAAAACAGGGAGTGAGTCATAAGGGCCGATTTATCAAGACGTGGGAAGCAAAAAAGTGAAAATAAAATAAAAAATAACAATAACTGGGACAAGTTTTTCTATGTGGCATGCAGGATTTCAGAATGAGTGAAATCCTCTACTGTCATTAACATAAAGTGAAGGTTAATGACAGTAGGCTAGTGTAGACAGGAGTACAACACTTGTATGCAGGATTCGTCAGCTTAGCGCCTCTGTGGCGCTCTCTTCACAGAGGCTAAACTGACGAATCCTGCATACAAGTGTTGTACTCCTGTCTACAGCCTGATGAAGTGGGTTGAGCCCGCGAAACGCGTTGCTTTTAATTAAAGTATGTGATTAAACTTTTTTGTGTTGAAAAATCAACATTTTCTTGTGCCTGCATTGGGGAGGTGGGTCCACCTACTGCCTCCCTATTTTTAGACTTTTTATCTATTTTTATTCTACTGGCGCTTCTGTAATATTGCTTACATACTGTGTCCACCCGTGGTGGAGGGGATTTGGCCCCTTTTTTCTGATCTACAGAGAGCGACTTCCTAATCCTTAGTGGGGACAGGTCTAATCTCCCCACCTGCCTATACAGTGGTTTCCTGGAAGGTAACCTACCTTTGTGAGTATAACTCCTATAATATTACTTTTTATCCTAACCCTGCAGTACATACTGCACTATATTGGGCTCTCGGTGTCCCCCCCCCCCCCCCCCCCTCTTATTTTACCAACAGTGACTGAGTGTCCAGCTGATCGAATTTGGTCTGTCCACAATGAAGCAACAATTTTATTATCTTCTTATGTCAGGTGTGCCACCCAACACACTCATATAGCCAGTCATTGCTTCATTGTGATATGCAAGCCCCTTCACCGCGGCCAGGTAACAATCACAAAGGGGAATTTACAAATGAACATGCCTTTTGTTTTGTTGTTTCAGCCGCAGTGCAGCCAGAACAATTAGGCATGATATTGTTTCAAAGGAAATAAATATGGCAGCCTCCATATCCCTCTCACCTTGGGTTTCCTTTAAAGTCAATATTTTTACAACCCCTTCTGAGCACTGCTGTTGTACCCATCATAGCTTCACAGACCATGAGGAAGGCCATGGGGCTCAACTCACATTATTTACACTTTTACATTAAGTACTTCAGTACCTAAAGTAACTCCCCCCCTCCACAGAGCAGGACAGGCTACTCATCAGTAGCCAAGCAGCAATTCACTATAGAACTAAAGATCACAGTGTATATACGGTCATTTCTCAGCTGCATGCATCAGACACTTGGACTTTCGTGGCCAACAGCCCCCCTGCTGTATAAATGCTTTGGAGCATGCCGTTATTCTTTCAGCAGATGCCAGAGCTAACAGCTGATCAGCACTGTCCAAATGACTTGATTGGTGAGACTGACCAATCACAGCAACCACATGTGCAGAAAGAGAACAGATGCTACAGAAGTCTGGCCTCTCCTTACACATCTGCAGAGTAAGGAGAGAACAGGATTTCAAATACACCGTTTGCATCACAGGGAAAAAGCTTAAAGCGTTATAAAAAATAAAAAAAAATTAACAATATGAAAAATCAATTACTCAGTCAACAATCATAAAAATACTAAAAATGCAATACAAAACTTATAATAAAGTAATACCTTATTAGTAATAGTAATAACAGTTATAATACTAATAACCATAATAATACACAGATAATAATAATACATGTTATTGCTACTTTTAAAAAACAAATAAAAATGCAGCTTACAAATTGGACAGAGTCACAGTAATTAAAGGGACTTCGAGCACCTCTCATGGTTATGCCCAGGGATGCTCGGATGTGCCTCATCCACGAATTCGGAAATCCGCGTGGTTGCAAAAAAAAATCCGCATTCGGCCCCGCCGCATGCAGATTTTCGTCCGCGTCCACGCAACCACGCGGATTTTCTGCCGTGAATGGCGTAATCACGCGTGGATTCCCGCCCGGAGGCGGATTTTCTTTAAACGTTAATAACAAAGCCCCCATACATGCTACAATCCCCCAAATTGCATGGATTATCGAGGTGATAAGGGGCAACATAACTTCAACATAAAAAATTCCCAAATTTTTTTTTTTTCTAGAGAAAATGGATTTTAAAGTGAAATCAACACTTTAAATGGGGCTATTAATTGGTAATAAGTGGTTTTAAAAAGGGATATACGCGTTAAGCAGTCAAAGAGGTGAAGGCGAGTTCCAATGGCACTTGGCGGCGAAGGTACCGCTGGAGGAGGATGAGTGGCTGACGCCAAAAAGGCCCCAGAGAGGTTTTTGTAAAAAATTTTTTTGTTTTTTTTGCAGCAATTAGCAATGACATCGCAGCAGAGTTGTCAGTGGACACGGGCAGTGTGAACGCAGAGTGCAGTGGTGGTAGCGACTGAGTCAGGAGAAGGACTATGCGGGCGGTCAGTTCAGCAGCACAGAAGGACCACGGCAACATACTGGTAGTAGTAGTAGCAGCACAGCGTCATAGTGCTGGCCAAAAAATTAAATGTACCCGGTGACCCGGGCAGTGTGAACGCAGACAGAGTACATTGGTGGAAGCGAGTGAGTCAGGAGGAGGAGGACAATGCCGGCGGTCAATTCAGCAGCACAGAAGGACCATGGCAACATACTGGTGGTAGTAGTAGCAGCACAGCGTCATAGTGCTGGCCAAAAAATTAAATGCACCCGGTGACCCGGGCAGTGTGAACGCAGACAGAGTACATTGGTGGAAGCGACTGAGTCAGGAGGAGGAGGACAATGCGGGCGGTCAGTTCAGCAGCAGCAGCACAGAAGGACCATGGCAACATACTGGTGGTAGTAGTAGCAGCACAGCGTCATAGTGCTGGCCAAAAAATTAAATGCACCCGGTGACCCGGGCAGTGATAACGCAGACAGAGTACATTGGTGGTACCGTGGTAGCGACTGAGTCAGGAGGAGGAGGAGGACAAAGCGGGCGTTCAGTTCAGCAGCAGCACAGAAGGACCATGGCAACATACTGGTGCTAGTAGTAGCAGCACAGTGTCATAGTGCTGGCCAAAAAATTAAATGCACCCGGTGACCCGGGCAGTGATAACGCAGACAGAGTACATTGGTGGTACCGTGGTAGCGACTGAGTCAGGAGGAGGAGGAGGACAAAGCGGGCGTTCAGTTCAGCAGCAGCAGCACAGAAGGACCATGGCAACATACTGGTGGTAGTAGTAGCAGCACAGCGTCATAGTGCTGGCCAAAAAATTAAATGCACCCGGTGACCCGGGCAGTGTGAACGCAGACAGAGTACATTGGTGGAAGCGACTGAGTCAGGAGGAGGAGGACAATGCGGGCGGTCAGTTCAGCAGCAGCAGCACAGAAGGACCATGGCAACATACTGGTGCTAGTAGTAGCAGCACAGCGTCATAGTGCTGTCCAAAAAATTAAATAAACCCGGTGACCCGGGCAGTGATGACGCAGACAGAGTACATTGGTGGTACCGTGGTAGCGACTGAGTCAGGAGGAGGAGGAGGACAAAGCGGGCGTTCAGTTCAGCAGCAGCAGCACAGAAGGACCATGGCAACATACTGGTGCTAGTAGTAGCATCACAGCGTCATAGTGCTGGCCAAAAAATTAAATGCACCCAGTGACCCGGGCAGTGTGAACGCAGAGTGTAGTAGCGACTGAGTCAGGAGGACAAAGCGGGCGGTCAGTTCAGCAGCTCAGAAGGAGGACCATGGCAACTTACTGGTAGTAGTACCATAACACCAAAAAATTAACCAAGGTAGGCACTAGGCAGGTAGTAACTGTCTTTATAAAGGCAGGCATAGTTAACAACAGCACATGCAGCAGCCACTTCATGTCCCCCTGTGTCCGACAATAGGGGCCAGGAACTCACCTTCCACCCAAGCCTGGTTGATTTTCAGGAAGGTGAGTTTGTCCACAGAGGCGTGGGAGAGCCGAGAGCGCTTCTCTGTGACCACGCCACCGGCCGCACTAAAGCATCTCTCTGAGAGGACACTGGAAGGAGGGCAGGATAGGAGTTCCAGGGCGAACTGGGAAAGCTCGCTCCAGATGTCCAGTCTCTTGACCCAGTACTCCAAGGGGTCCATGGGGCTGTCGGTGTCATTAAGCCCGCTGGATGACCCCATATAGTCAGACACCATGGTGGTCAGTCGTTGCTTGTGCTGGTTGGTGGTGGATGCTGTGGCGGGCACCTCTGTTCTGGGCTGCTGCACTGCATACAGGCTCTTGCTTAGGCTCTTCAGGTCTCCGGGGCGCCAGTTGCTGCTGCTGCTGCTGGTGGTTGTTGTTGTGCTGCTAGTGGCAATGGCAGGCACCTCTTGCTGGCTTGGCAGAGCAGTTACAGTGGGGGTGGAAGGCTGGGGGAATGCTTCCAGTAGTCTGCGCACAAGGGCCTCCTTCAACTCCCTTGTGCGTTGCTCGGTGGTGGATGGCGTCATTAAGTCTCCCAGCTTCCCCTTCAGACGGGGATCAAGCATCAAGGTAATCCAGATGTCCTCCCTTGAACGCATCTGGATCACCCGGGGGTCCCTGCGAAGGCAGCGCAACATGTGCACAGCCATGGGAAACAAGTGGGCCCTGCCAGCAAGGTCTTCCTCGTCCTCGCCATTGTCCCATAACGCATGCCTGTCCTCTTCCTGTGCCATGTCGTTGTCCTCCTCAAACCGCCATCCACGTACAACGCCTGCTGCACTCTGCTCCTCCTCCTCCTCCTCATTCAGGTTAGGGACCTCCAACTCTTCCACTACCTGCTGTGAGCCCTCCTCTGAGCTGGACTGTGCTGCCATCTGCTCCTGTTCTTCCAACTGCCTCAGGGCTTCATCCCCACGCTCAATTAAATTGTCCATTGCCTGCTCCAGTAGACAAACCAAGGGCACCCACTGGCTCACAGAGGCCCGCTCCTCACTGACCATCTTGGTTGCCTCCAAGAAGGGACTCAGCACCAGGCATACTTGCTGCATCAGTGTCCACTGAGTGGCAGTAATCATGGGGACTTGCTGGTTGCTGGGGACACTCGGGTCTAGCATGTAGGCCCTAAGAGCCAGCCTGTGCTGACACAGCCGCTCCAACATGGCCAGAGTCGAATTCCAGTGAACTGGCATGTCGATGATCATCCGGTGTTGTGGCCTTCCATACTGCTGCTGTAAGGTAGACAAGAGTGCAGAGGCAGTGGCTGACAGGCGGAAAAAGCGTACCACCGCCCAGGCATCCTGCAGCAGCTCGCTCATCCCCTGGTAGGTGCGCAAGAAGCGCTGCACCACAAGATTGAGCACGTGGGCCAAGCAGGGGATGTGCTGGAGGTTTCCCTGCTGCACTGCTGCCACCAGGTTGGCCCCGTTATCGGCTGCCACATACCCCACTTCCAGGCCTCTGGGGGTCAGCCACCTCCGCTCCTGCTTCCTGAGGGCGGCCAGGACATTAGTGGCCATAAGCCTCTCCTTCCCCAGGGTCACCAATTTTAAAAGGGCTTGGCAGTGCCGAGGCTTGGCGCTGCTGCTGCCGAGGCGGGCTTGCTTTCCGGGTGCAGAGGGAGTGTCGTGACAGGACCCTTCTGCATCCCCCCTGATCCCGCGTGGTGGCACCACTAGCTGGGCTGATGCGCTCTTGTCCTCCCTCCCTTCCATCAGTGTCACCCAGTGGGCTGTAAAGGACAGGTAGCGACCTGTCCCAAATCTGCTACTTCACGAGTCCATGGTCACGTGGACCCGCTTGCCCACAGAGTAGTCCAGAGAACGGGCCACGTTTTCCACCGCAAACTTGTGGAGTGCTGGGATCGCGCTCCTGCTGAAATAGTGGCGACTGGGGACTTGCCACTCGGGGATGCCAAATTGGAGCAGCGTCCGCATGGCGCTCCCCTCCTGCACCAGGGAGTAGGGAAGCAGCTGTGATGCCATGGCCCGGGCCAGCAAGCCATTTAGTTTGCGGATCCGCCTGTGGCTTGGAGGCAGAGGCTTGGTCAGACCCTGAAAGGTGTCGCTCAGCAGGGTCTGACGACGCTGGGATGCAGGGGAGACAGAGGAGAGAGACGAACACTGGCTGCCAGCCTCAATGTCTGTGTCCTGAGTAGCCGAGGTGGAAGAGCGCTTGCGTGCTACTACTGCTGCTGCTGTGGGGGATTCACGACCCTGAGGGAGGGATGATGCTGCTGCGCTGGTGGGCCTTCTGCTCTCAGGAACCCCTGCCAGCAGTGCCTGCTTCCTCTTAAAGTCCGCATACTCGCGGCAGTGGCGGCTTCTCAGGTGGCCCTGGAGGGATGAGGTACCCATCTTGCTCAGACTTTTCCCACCGCTCAATCTTTTGCTGCATAACCTGCACACAGCATACCTTTTGTCATCAGTACATTCCTCAAAGCAATCCCACACTGGTGACTTTAATTTACTGCGGCCCCCACTAGCAGAGGGTGCAGCGGAACAATGTGTGGTAGTAGTTGCCGGGGGTTGCATGGTGGTGGTGCCGGCTGAAGTAGTGTCCTGTCTACTTCCTCCACGACCACTGCTGCCGATGCCCCTGCCCCTGCCTGACATATGGCGATATCCTTGCCTAGGCCGAGGTGACTCGTCATCCTGCTCTGCCTCTGACCATTCTTCCACGGACTCAGCAGGTTGCACATAGTGTTGGGCGAACAGTGTTCGCCACTGTTCGGGGTTCTGCAGAACATCACCCTGTTCGGGTGATGTTCGCGTTCGGCCGAACACCTGATGGTGTTCGGCCTTTTAAGTTCGGGTTCGCCCCGAACTTCTAATGGCCGCCGAACAGGGCCGAACAGGGCCCCTGTTCGGCCGAACAGGGCCCTGTTCGGCCGAATACTGCCCCCCTATGGGGTCGCAGGCATAAGGGGGGAGCATGCCCCGATCGCGGGGGGGGGGTCGGAAATTCCCCCCACCCCCTCCGCTAGCGCTCCCCCCTCTGCCCGCTTCCCCATACAAAAGTTTAAGCAAAGTACCTGTAGTGGATGGCCTGGCAGTGGGCGGCACTGTGGAGTGAGGAGGAGGAGTCCGGAGAGTGACGCGTTGAGGGAGGCCGGGCAGCGGGCGTGAGGTCAGAGAAAGGGCGGAAGTACCACAAGGGTACTTCCGCTGAACCGCCCGCTGCCCGGCCTCCCTCAACTCGTCACTCTCCGGACTCCTCCTCCTCACTCCACAGTGCCGCCCACTGCCAGACCATCCACTATACAGGTACTTTGCTTAAACTTTTGTATGGGGAAGCGGGCAGAGGGGGGAGCGCTAGCGGAGGGGGTGGGGGGAATTTCCGACCCCCCCCGCGATCGGGGCATGCTCTCCCCTTATGCCTGCGACCCCATATGGCCCCCAAAAGCTGGATGTTCGGAAAGTTCGGGGTTCGGCCCGAACATGCCGAACATCTCGGCCATGTTCGGCGAACTTTCCCGAACCCGAACATCCAGGTGTTCGCCCATCACTTAGGGTCCACAACGTCGTCATCATCTGCAGCATCTTCATAATCCAGCTCTTCCTCTGACTCCCCCGCCTCCTCTTCTGTCCCTACATCCCCAGACACAGACCCCTCTTCTTCATCACCAGAACTCAACAACGCTTGTGATTGTGGCCCGATCTCAATCTCTGCCACATCAGTCCCCAGTAAGTCCTGAGCTTCTTGCATCAGCAGGTTCCCAGAAGCTGGACTGAGGGACAGAACGCTGTCATCCTGGGAGGGCTGCTGACCAGTGGGTGCTGGGGTGGATGTCACAACAAGCGTGGGACGTTGGCTGCTGCTGCTGCTGCTGCTGCTGCTTGGAGTGGTGCTCACAGTAGAGGTCTGGGAGGAAGTCATGATGTCCATGAGTACGTCAGGTTCCATTTGCTCAACCACCACACGGGGACCAGAAACTTTAAAATATTTGGATGCAGTGGGCACAGTACAAGGTCACTGAAGGATGCACCAGGCACAGTACAATGGCACTAAAGGATGCAGTGGGCACAGTACAAGGTCACTGAAGGATGCAGTGGGCACTGGATATACAACTAGGTCACTGAAGGATGCAGTGGGCACAGTACAAGGTCACTGAAGGATGCAGTGGGCACAGCAGTGGGCACTGGATATACAACTAGGTCACTGAAGGATGCAGTGGGCACAGCACAAGGTCAGTGAAGGATGCAGTGGGCACAGCAGTGGGCACTGGATATACAACTAGGTCACTGAAGGATGCAGTGGGCACAGTACAAGGTCACTGAAGGATGCAGTGGGTGGGCACTGGATATACAACTAGGTCACTGAAGGATGCAGTGGGCACAGTACAAGGTCACTGAAGGATGCAGTGGGCACAGCAGTGGGCACTGGATATACAACTAGGTCACTGAAGGATGCAGTGGGCACAGCACAAGGTCAGTGAAGGATGCAGTGGGCACAGCAGTGGGCACTGGATATACAACTAGGTCACTGAAGGATGCAGTGGGCACAGTACAAGGTCACTGAAGGATGCAGTGGGCACAGCAGTGGGCACTGGATATACAACTAGGTCACTGAAGGATGCAGTAGGCACACAAGGATGTCACACTGTGTAATGAGATGCTCATATGCCAGCGAGCGAGCAGTGGGCACTGGGCACGGCGCAAGGTCACTGACAGAATGAATGAACAGCGCTGGCAGAGAGTGGCGGCGCCGGCGGTGTGACTGGCTGCCTGCAAATAGTACAAGTGTATAACTGTCACTGGAATATGCAAGTGAACACTGCAGTTGCACTAACCTGCCTGCCTGCACTACACACAGATAATCTCCACTACCACTACACTGACTACACTGCAGCACTGAACCTGCCTGCACTACACACAGTTAAATAATCACTAGACTCCCACACTCCCACTACACTACACTGACTACAACTAACTACAGCAATCACTCACTGACTAGCTAACTGTGTACAGTATAGGAGCAGTGTTAGCAAAAAAAGCTTTGTTTTTAACACAATAAATGCACTTGCTCAAACAACAATGGCCTGGAGATAATCCTCTCAGCACCACAGTCTAGCAAGGACAGAGCTTTTCCATCATGGCCGCCGCTTTATATTTAGGAGGGGAGGGCATAGCTTCCCTCCTGTGATTGGTTGCTAGGGCCTGGCTGGGGCACTCTGATTGGCCTGCAATGTGTCACTTCCGCATAGTTTGACGCATTTCCGCAAACCACGACTTCAGCGCCGGGTTTCACGAGCGTGAATGCGGATTTCTGTCCGCATTCACGCGTAGCCGATGCAGATTTTCGTGGTTGAAAATCTATTCACGGATTTTCGTGTCCGAGGCGGAATGCGTCAAAATGGTCGTGAATCCACGCGTAAGCGTGATCACGACCTGGCGGTGAGCACCACTGGTTATGCCTTCAAGCCAGACGACTTCAAAAAAAGTCGTGCTATGACCCCTCTGGAGGAGCCTCTTGCAATGGCCATGCATGTCACTTCCTCTTCCTGCTTCATTCAGTGATGCACTTCTCTAACAAAGAAGACAGGGGTGACCCGGAAGTTATAACATAGCCAAGATGGCAGCCACGATTTTTAAATTGAAATCGAACGGAAACTATTTGGTGTAAAACGGCAATTCAGGCATCAAATGAAAGAGGATCATACCCATGAGAGGAGCTCAGAATCCCTTTAATAATGTGTCAGATGACGCTTATTGTCTGCATGGGCCTTATGGTTTGTACAAATCCTACAGCATTCACATCTGTGTTGGGCCACCCTAATGTGTCGCTGAAAGTTTTGGGATACCGGATCATCTCGGCCTAGTGTAGTCCTACTTATTACACCCCCCAGAAGCCACTGTGTGTGCTGCACGGTTGTGTGCTGGGCTGTCGTCCCTTTTCCATAGCAACAAACCCAGCCTAAGGTCACAAGTCCTGATCCCAGTGGGCTACAATCGCACCTGTGTGCATGCAATTTTAGTGGAGTAGCAATGAGGGATGCAAAGGATGCAGTCACAGAAGGGCCAGTGGACTAGATGGGCTTATCAGAATCAATTTAATGTTGCCAAATAAGTTTGCACTTACAAGGAATTTACTTAATTGACACAGAAAAAACAATACAAGGACAGACTGACAGAAATAGATATTGCAAGTCAAGGACGGTATATAAGTTAAAGTGGTAGTAAACATGGTGTAAGACTTGTTCAGTTTAAATTCTGAGCTGTATATCTTTCCTAGCAGCTCTAGCATGGTTCTGCATTAATCATGGCAACCGCCTGAGGCAAAAGCTGTTTCTGTGCCTGGAAGTTTTTGTTGCAAATGACCGATATCTCATCCTAAAGGGATAAGTGGGAAGATAGAGTGAGAAGGGTCAGAGGCAATCTTGGTCACTCTCTTTTTGCACCTGCTAGCATAAAGATTATGCAGGGATAGTAAGCTGCAGCCAATTATTCTTTCTGTTGATCGGATGATGCGCTGCAGCCTCACCTTTTCTTGTACTGATCAGGAGCTGAATCAGACAGTCATAGTTGACATCATGATGGATTTGATGACGGCAGTATAGAACTGCACCATTAGTTCTTGTGGTAGGCCAAACATTTTTAGCTGCCGTAGGTGGTACAACCTCTGTTGTACTTTCTTGGTGATGGGGACAGTATTGTTATCCCATTTTAAGTTGGAGAGTCAAAAATTTGAATGACTCTTCTCTGGTCACTGTAGATCCATTTATGATTAGGATGAGGTGCTGGGGGTAGGGGGAGGTGGGGGGCGGGGAGTAGGGGAATTCTAATTAAGTCTATTATCGGCATGGTTTTGAGAGCATTAAAGCGGAATATAACCCTGCATTTCAACTTTGCTCTAAAACATTATTTACAGCATATTATATGCAAAAAGCATTTTTTTTACTAGACCAGCATTGGAAGGGTTAAACACAGAGGTTTAAAGTTCCATGGAGAGATATGCAGAAGTTTAGATTGTTACATTCTATCTAGTTATATGTATCTATTGATAAATGTTAGACACTCTTTGGCTGTCCTCCAACTCCTTCTCAGTCAGAGAGATGAGTCACATTCAACACTTACATACATTTATGTAAACAAAATGTATCTATGTCAGCTTCGGATGCGTCTGCAGAAATCTCCAGGAACTTTAAAGCGCTGTGTAACCCTTCCAATGCTGGTCTAGTAAAAAAAAAAATGCTGGTTGCATATAATATACTGTAAATAATGTTTTAGAGCAAAGTTGAAATGCAGGGTTATATTCCGCTTTAAGTTCCAAGTTGTTGCTGCTGCACCAGGAGGAAAGCTGTCCCACTACATGCCTGAAAGCAGACTCCTCCCCATTTTGTATGAGACCAACTATTGTTGTGTCATCTGCAAACTTCTGAACTTTTACATATGTATCTATGGAGATGCAGTCATTGGTGTACAATGAATAAAGCAGTGGGGAAAGCACACATCCCTGGCGTGCTCCAGTGCTGACTGTCAAAGAGCCTGAGGTATGTTTCCCTAGCCTAATCTGCTGTTTCCGGTCGCTCAAGAAATTGGTTTTCCATTTGCAGATGGGCTCAGGTATGCTTAGTAGGGAGAGCTTGCTGTGTTGGTATTATTGTGATGGTATTATTGTCTTGAATGCAAAGCTGAAATCCACCAATTGGGCTTGATTCATTAAGCTGCACTGCTAAAGCAGTGTAGCTTAATGTAATGGAGCGCTCGATAAAAAGAACGAACGACCGCTATGCACGCCTTACATAGCAGCGCACTAAGGAGCGTGCTTTCCTTATTTACATGCGTTGCTTACATAGCAACGCACGTTACTTTAAATGCTGGTAGTCCTGTGTAGTGTGGCGACCGCAATACTTCACTTGCAGCCACTACTATGTTTATTAACATAGTTACTATGTATGGTATAACTATGCTAATTAAGCTGTTTGGCTGGGGTGTAAGCCATGGCAATACAGCTGAGAGTAGCCACAATCCTGCATGCTGGGTGAAAATGGCTTGGGCACAACTGCCATGGTGGTTTTGCCGACGGGGAGTGGGGGCTAGGTTTCAGCCACTCATCTAGTTTAAGGGGGAGCGGATAACTTGTATTTGCGGATTGCACATTCAAATTACACATGTAATACTTACCATTAAAAATTGAGCATGTATCAGGTACTCTTTAATCTGATCAATTTCTGCCCCTCCATTGCTCATAAATCAGCACATGTGGAGACTACATATAGCCTCACATTCATTTCCTGTTCTGTTTTAGCCAGATCAGGTGACAATCGCATCCTGCTTGTGTGCAGCTTTAGAGAGCACTGAGCCAAAATATGACATAAAATGTTTTGGAAATGAAGTGTTCTGTGCAATCACTGCCAGTTCTGTTTCCTGCTTTTGCTTTGCTTGCAGTAGAGAGTGATTTGGATAGTTATTAGACAGAGCAATAAGACGTTGAGATAGCAGCAGCAAAGTCACTTGACATCCATTTGATTATATGTATTTTGGTGTCTCTTGCAATCACACTTATAAACTAAACTCGCTCTAAAACAGCCTGCCTGGAAAATGTGCATTGTACAATATGCTGGAAGTCATTAAACCCTGTAATATGGAATGGTGGAAGCGCGCTGCAGCGGCAGAATGGAGTCTGTGCGGAGGATATGCACTAGGTGCAATGAAGGTCACACAGAGTACAGTCGGATGACTCCCTTGTTAGGAGCGACACACACCTTGGCGTCTGTTGTGCGATGACTATATGTGTTCAGGTGCTTAGACTGTGTATATGGGCTGTGGAGAGAAGGGGGTAATTTTATTAATCGGATAGATTAAGCATCTCTCTTTCTAATTACCAGTTTAATTAACCTTGGCACGCAGCGCTATCAGCTAGTGAGGGAGCAACTGTAAATTTCCAGCTTACAAGGAAAAAGAGCACAAGGAACATGTGGCGGCTGAAGCAGCAGACACAGCGCAAGGGGTTAAGACCCATATCCGACAATCAGCATAGATTGTCAACTCTCGAGAGCGCGGACCTCTCCACCCCTTTTATTTGTGTGTGTCATAGTATTCATGAATAATTATGCTTGTTACTCTCCTCGTTCTGATCCTTGTTTCGTGCAACGGCACAGGAAATTATGCCCCTGTATAAATAAATCATAAACAATGCTTGTTCTCATTTATTTGTAAGGTGCGACTTTATTAGTCACAGTACAGTGTGGGAGACAAACGGTGGGGACGTGCCATAGAACAATATATATTATAATTAACGTGCTGTCACTTCCACTTAAAGTGTCTTGGAAAATCTCGTCTGCTGCTCATATCAGCAATATTGGCCCTAAATGCTGTATAAGGAGACATTCAGGCAGGCACAGCCTCTGTATATACCCGGCACACACCAAATTATAAGCAGACCTTGTTGGCAGCTAGCCAAGCAGCTGGATCAGTGACCAGACTCCGTACAGGCAATTTGTGCAAATTGCACTCACCCCGTGTAATGTACGCCAACCAAATTTAAAGAGAACCTGTCACAAATAGAAATTTGTTATAACCCAATTGCTCTAGCAGTGGCATTTTTTTTTTTTTTTACATTTTTCTTTTATCTAGATCTTAAAGGGGTCAAGTCAGCAAAAGAAAGGCAGTTTTACTTACCTGGGGCTCAGTTCCGTTTTTGCCGACAGAGCCTGTCGCCGGCCACTGCACTTGTGTGGCCCTGGCGGTGCGTGCTCTCGTTCGCGCTCCCAAGGCTGGGAGCGTCCTGTGCAGATGCAGTATGAAAAAATCTCTAGAAAACAAAACTGAGCCACAGTGGGGGGACCGGAGGATCGTAGAGTACCGGCGCTGGCACAGGGTGACTGCTGGGGGCTGGTAGAAGACCCAGGTAAAACTGCCTTTCTATTGGTGACTTAAAGTAAACCTCCAGACTAAACATCTACTCAGCAGCACGGACGGGGACCCAATCGACCCCTCAGCGCTGCCTGGCACTGATTGGCCAGGCTGTGCAAAGGGTCTGGGGGGGGCAGTGGGTAGCGGCGGATCGGCGGCAATCGTATAGAACACACAGCTAGCAAAGTGCTAGCTGCGTGTGTAAAAAAAAATGATGCAAATCAGCCCAGCAGGGCCTGAGAAATCCTCCTGCGTGGCATAGCCCGAGCTTGGCTCGGGCTTACCGCCAGGGAGGTTGACAGTTTCACAGCATCAGAACTTTGTTTTTCTTACCCAAGCCTAATTTTTAGCTGCACAGAATAAAACTGCCTGGGCATTTTTCCCCTGATGCTGTGCAAAGCATGATGGGATTTCTGATGTTGTTGTTCTCGTTCTGGTGTTTTGTTGCACACATTTTTTCCCGATTTTGAATCTGAGATTAGAAACCTAGCGTGCGCAGCTGGGAGGGGTGATCAGGACACAGGGCAGTTAGAACTGTGTCTCATGCTCCCTGTCACCTCCTTTCAACCAAAAAGATGGCTGCCCCCAGGAAATCACAAACATTTGCCTGTTCTTTTAAAACAGGGTGGCTAAGAGATTATATTACCTATTTAATTAACATAACTAATGTAACTTAATGACAGTATATTTGTTTAGGCTTAGGCTAAAGTTCCCCTTTAAGAATCCCTTTTATTGGTGTTGATTCTCCAAAGGCTGGAAGTACCTTGTCTGAAGCACTGAAGTACCTGCTACTGCTGCTATCTGTTAGTGGGAATGGCTTCTATTCATCCGCCAGACATTAATTCTGAAGCTGAGCACCAATGCTCCGTATTGAAGGCTGGCCCGCATTCAGCATCCCATTTCCTTCTACAGGTGTTCAGATGGCCTGAATTCAGGGATCATCTCAGCAAAATACATCTGCATGGATCTTGCTGTGTGAGTGGAGTATATCCATGCTCATACAGAGAAGAATATGTCTGTGCACTCTAATGATATGGATTGCTTGTTCTGGAACTATGAGCACAGTTCATGCTAATGCAAACACCCTCTCCCCATTACTCCTCTTCCACCAAATTGCATGGCTGCAATTACACATTAAACTACATAGCATTCTACTGGCATCCTCTTTTATTAATCCATCTGTCTACTAAACTATAAATATATGCATGATGTACACTTTGAATTAGTTATCATTATGTTATACAATAGTAACAAACGTTCTGCAGTTCTTGGTAGGGTACTCTGAACGAGTCACATCAATAACTGTCACAAGGAAGCTCGTAATCTAATGTTCTTACTGCAGTTTAGGGTCAATTTTAAGAGGGGAAGACAATTAAACTAGCAATGTGTTTTCGAGATGTGGTAGGAAGCTAAAGTACTAGAGCAAACTAGCGCCAATATAGAAAAAATGTACAAGCTCCATGCAGAGAAGTACCAGATTCAGATCTCAGGCCTAGTTCACACTACAAATCGCAAGCGCAATTGCTGAGCGCTTTTGTGAGTGATTTTAGAGGCTTTTTTATGTGATTTGTGTTTTTGGCAAGCGATTTTGTAAGCGCTTTTGTTGCGTGATTTGCGATTTTCTTTGTGTAGACTACAGGAAGTGCACTCTTTAACCTGGAGCTGAATGTTTTTTAATGTAATTTTTTTTAAAAAGCGCTCACAAAATCGATTTGCCAAGCTCTTTCAAAGCAATTTGCAATTTACCCATAAATGTCATTGCATCGCAAACACTTAGAAAATGGTACAGGACTCACATTTGCGATTGGAAAGAAAGCGTATCACTCATGTGAGAACACTCATATTGGATTTCATTACACAAGCACTTTTAGAGCACTTTTAAAAATGCTAGCACTTTTTAAAAAGCTCCAAACTCTCATAGTGTGAGCAAGCCCTAAAGGTGTGTATATGCATCCAATCTTTGTTGGCCAATTTTACCACTTTGGTGTAGTCAGTAGCATATGTCAATTGTCAAGGAGTTATGGGCCCAAGGACGGATCTAGGGGGGGGGCAAGCGGGTATCTTGCCCCAGGCGCAGTTTGTTGAATTCTTAACCACTTAAGGACTGCAGTCATAAAACCCCTTAAAGGGAAGATTCAAGCAAAAGAAAAAAATTAGTTTCACTTACCTGGGACTTCTACCAGCCCCATGCAGCCATCTTGTGCCCTCGTAGTCACTCACTGCTGCTCCAGTCCCCCGCTGGCAGCTTGCCGACCTCGGAGGTCGGCGGGCCGCATTGCGTACATTTTTACGCATTCCCGCTAGTGCAGGAACATTAACACATACATTTTTACGCATTACTGGTTCAATGCGTAAAAATTTACGCATTGAACCAGTAATGCGTAAAAATGTATGTGTTAATGTTCCTGCACTAGCAGGAATGCGTAAAAATGTACGCAATGCGGCCCGCCGACCTCCAAAGTCGGCAAGCTGCCAGCGGGGGACTGGAGCAGCAGTGAGTGACTACGAGGGCACAGGATGGCTGCATGGGGCTGGTAGAAGCCCCAGGTAAGTGAAACTAATTTTTTTATTTTGCTTGAATCTTCCCTTTAAGGACCAGAGCCTTTTTTTTCCATTCAGACCACTGCAGCTTTAACGGTTTATTGCTCGCTCATACAACCTACCATCTAAATATATTTTACCTCCTTTTCTTGTCACTAATACAGCTTTCTTTTGGTGCTATTTGATTGCTGCGGCGATTTTTACTTTTTATTCAAAAAAGACATGAATTTTGACAAAAAAAATGACTTTTTTTACTTTCTGTGCTGACATTTTTCAAATAAAGTAAAATTTCCTATACATTTGAGCGCGAAAGTTATTCTGCTACATGTCTTTGATAAAAAAAAAAAAACATTCAATGTATATTTATTGTTTTGGGTAAAAGTTATAGCGTTTACAAGCTATGGTGCAAAAAGTGAATTTTCCTGTAACGATAGGTATCAGCAACCAGAGAGAATCTGATTATTGGTGATCTGCAGTATCACCAAGAATACAGATCTATACCTGATTATGGATGATCTGCAGAATCACCAATAATACAGATATAGTTCTAACCTCTAGACCTCCGTTAGGAGTATGGTGAGTTCATAGAAGATTTTATTTTTTGTCACAAGTAAGCGGAAATTGATTTTAATTGTTTTTTTTTTCACAAAGTGTCATTTTCCGCTAACTTGTGACAAAAAATAAAATCTTCTATGAACTCACCATACTCCTAACGGAATACCTTGGGGTGTCTTCTTTCTAAAATGTAGTCATTTGTGGGGTTCCTATACTGCCCTGGCATTTTAGGGGCCCTAAACCGTGAGGAGTAGTCTTGAAACCAAATGTCGCAAAATGACCTGTGAAATCCTAAAGGTACTCATTGGACTTTGGGCCCCTTAGCGCAGTTAGGGTGCAAAAAAGTGCCACACATGTGGTACTGCTGTACTCAGGAGAAGTAGTATAATGTGTTTTGTGGTGTATTTTTACACATACCCATGCTGGGTGATAGAAATATCTCTGTAAATGACAATTTTTTGATTTTTTTTTTACACACAATTGTCCATTTACAGAGAGATTTCTCCCACCCAGCATGGGTATGTGTAAAAATACACCCCAAAACACATTATACTACTTCTTCTGAGTACGGCGATACTACATGTGTGACACTTGCAACCTAGGTGCACTAAGGGGCCTAACGTCCTATTCACAGGTCATTTTGAGGCATTTGGATTCTAGACTACTCCTCGCGGTTTAGGGCCCCTAAAATGCCAGGGCAGTATAGGAACCCCACAAGTGACCCCATTTTAGAAAGAAGACACCCCAAGGTATTCTGTTAGGAGTATGGTGAGTTCATAGAAGATTTTTTTTTTTTTGTCACAAGTTAGCGGAAATTGACACTTTGTGGAAAAAAACCCAATACAAATCAATTTCTGCTAACTTGTGACAAAAAATAAAATCTTCTATGAACTCGTCATACACCTAGCAGAATACCTTGGGGTGTCTTCTTTCTAAAATAGGGTCACTTGTGGGGTTCCTATACTGCCCTGGCATTTTAGGGACCCTAAACCGTGAGGACTGAGGAGTAGTCTTGAACCCAAATGTCGCAAAATGACGTGTGAAATCCTAAAGGTACTCATTGGACTTTGGGCCCTTTAGTGCCGTTAGGCTGCAAAAAAGTGTCACACGTGGTACTGCCATGCTCAGAAGAAGTAGTATAATATGTTTTGTGGTGTATTTTTACATATACCCATGCTGGGTGGGAGAAATATCTCTGTAAATGACATATATTGGATTTTTTTTAAACACAATTGTACATTTACAGAGAGATTTCTCCCACCCAGCATGGGTATGTGTAAAAATACACCGCAAAACACATTATACTACTTTTCCTGAGTCCGGCGATACGACATGTGTGACACTTTTTTGCAGCCTAGGTGCTCTAAGGGGCCCAACGTCCTATTCACAGGTCATTTTGAGGCATTTGTTTTCTAGACTACTCCTCACGGTTTAGGGCCCCTAAAATGCCAGGGCAGTATAGGAACGCCACAAGTGACCCCATTTTAGAAAGAAGACACCCCAAGGTATTCCGTTAGGTGTATGGTGAGTTCATAGAAGATCTTATTTTTGTCACAAGTTAGTGAAAAATGAAACTTTGTGAAAAAACAATAAAAATCAATTTCCGCTAACTTTTGACAAAAAAATAAAAAGACTGTTCAGGGGTATAAGTATCTGCAAATTTTGATGGCAGGTGGTCTATGAGGGGGCGAATTTTGTGGAACTGGTTATAAGCAGGGTGGCCTCTTACATGACAGGTTGTATTGGGCCTGATCTGATGGATAGGAGTGCTAGGGGGGTGACAGGAGGTGATTGATGGGTGTCTCAGGGGGTGGTTAGAGGGGAAACTAGATGCAATCAATGCACTGGGGAGGTGATCGGAAGGGGGTCTGAGGGGGATCTGAGGGTTTGGCCGAGTGATCAGGAGCCCACATGGGGCAAATTAGGGCCTGATTTGATGGGTAGGTGTGTGTGATGGGTAGGTACTTGGTCCTGGCCTGGGGCTGCCACTTTGCCGCCACCAATATGCAGTAGGTGGTCGGCAAGTGGTTAAAAAGGTGGCAAAATTTGGATGGGGAATGGCAGTTTGGGCGCCAAAACCTGACCTTGCCCCAGGCGCAATTTGGTCTAGATCCGTTCCTGTATGGGCCCCAATGCAAGTTTTACATTGGGCCCCCCAAGCACTCTATACATAACTATTGATATCAGGGGAGCCTCTAGGCAGAGGCAGTACAGGCCATTGCCTGGAGTGCCATTGGTCCTAGGGGCGCCATGTTGATGGATTAAGCCACGCCCAATGGGCAAAGCCACGCCCCCTGACTAAGGCCCGCCCCCACGGGCGTTCTATTACTTGCTTCTGCTGCATCTGCTTAGGACTTCAAGTGTGACAGCACCACTGGAACTCGACGTGCAGCGATCAACCCTGGAGTGCACAGGGTATAGTGGCTCGAACGTGGCCCCTTCCTATGCCAATTTGTTTATGTGCCTCTATGAGGACGCTTTTGTTTTTTCTAATTTGACTTTTTGTAAACATGTCATACTTTGACGTCGTTATATTGATGATATTTTTTGTTTGTGGGAGGGGCCACGTTCGAGCCTAGAGAGTTTTGTTGAACAACTTCATGGGGCGTGTCCAGAGATCAGATTAACAATTGAGAGTAGTTGTAGGAGAATTAGTTTTCTAGACACATGGGTGATTAAGGAAAAAGGATGTTTAAATACAGATCTCTATATAAAACCAACGGATAAGAATTCTATTTTACATTACCATAGTTTTCATGTTCTGCATGTTAAGAACAATATTCCAAAAGGCCAGTTCAAGAGGGTGGAAAGAATAGTCAATGATGCTGATTTTAGACAGTGTCGGTTGGAAGAGATGAAATACAAATTTCTAGCTAGAGGTTATCCAGTTAATTGTTTGATGGGCTAAAGTGGGATTGAAGGTCGAGATGGTAGGAGTAGATCCTTCAACCACAAAAGGAAGATGAAAGGTGATTATAACCATAGAAGTCCTTGCGTTACAACATTTAATGTTCTGTCAGAAAAAATATAGAAAATAATCCATGGCCACTGGTCGATTTTAAGAGAGGGACTACCATATGTACGTGAATTCAGTGAACGTCCACTTATGTCTTATAAAAGGGCTCCATCATTGCGAGATATTATAGTCAAAGGAGATATAGGGCCAGAGAAACCATTTAAGATCATGAGGCATGGGACTTATCCGTGCCTCAATTGTCATCTGTGTAGTTACATCACGAAAGGAGATAGTTACCCACCCGTACAGGGGCACCAGGTTCAAGATAAAGGGACACTATACTTGTGATTCTAAGTATGTTGTTTACGTATTGAAATGCCCCTGCGGAATTGGATACGTGGGACAAACTACTCAGGCCCTCAAAGATAGGCTTGCATCACATAAATCTACAATTAGGAATAAGAATTTAGAATTAGCTGTCTCACATCATTTCACCACTCATAATCATGGTCTGTCACAGTTACGGGTTCAAGTGTTAGAGGGGGTCCCTGTGTTGAGGAGAGGAGGTGATAGATTGAAACAATTATTGAAGAGAGAGAATTATTGGATAAAAAAGTTGGAAACTTTGGAACCTAAGGGTCTTAATAGAGAATATGATCTGACATGTGTAATGACCTAGAGGATTGCATTGAGGCTACTTGACATTTGCTAACTGTGTACAGATGACCTGGCAGGCTGACGTTGCAATATAAATCTTAGTATATATTTATGCATTTTTTTGATTAATTAAATTTGATGTTGTGATTGCACCACTGGCCTATCAGGTTAAAATGCTGCTTTGAGCGAAGTTGATTGGTGTGATTCTTTTCTATTTCTGTATGGCATGTTGTTTTAAGCACTATTGACAGGTGGGACGGGTGATGCATTCCTTTCCCCGTTTTTTTTAACTGCCGCCTTGGCTTTGGCAATGGTTCTGAGCGGACGTTGCCGCTCAGCTTGTCATTGGTCGCTCTCCTCTGTGAGCGTATATGTTTCTATGACAACACTATTTTGTATGCTTCAGAGCGGACGTCTTCGCTCTATTTTCCATTGGCCGGCGGAGTTCCGGGGGCGGGACTGCTCCACGCGTCCTTCTAAGTCCACAGGCGGACGCTGTAGGTGCGGATTTGATTGGTCGGCGGCAAAGGGGTGGAGTGACTGAGCCGAGCGTACGGTGTCGGCCCTATGGTGATTGGCTGACACCACGCTGCACGATGAGAGACGGAACTCCTTGGTGTTTAACACCTGAGATTAAGGTCTGAGTGCTAACAGATGATCCTGGCTCATCCATTCCCTTTGGCATGCACCTTATATTTATATATTATATGTGTTGTATGAGAATTAGATCGGTTTTTGATACACAACATGTGGAAATAGCATTGTGTAACATCTATTCATGAATATATATATATATATGCAAATGTTGAGAGGTCTTGCAGTCTTCCATCAGGTCCTCTTTTCTGCTTTATATAGGAGATTTAGTTGAGCATATGTTAGAGTGTGTTGCTTGTACCATCTGAAGAAAGAGCTATACTCAGAAACGCCGTGCGTCATGGTGACCCGGCACACACTTACTAACACCTACTATGGATTTTAAGAAGTCTCAATAAAATTGCTTGTTTTAGACGGTGCGGATCCTAACATCTTATTTGCTGCATCTGCTTAACGCAAGTTGCAGGCAGCTGCCACTGTGTCCCTCTGTGCCTTGTACATCCTTTCCCCCCCATTTGTGCCTCCTTCTGTCCCTTTTGTGCCTCCTTCTGTCTCCTCGTGCCTCTTTCAGTCCCTTGTGCCATATCTGACCCCCTGTTTGTCCTTCTGTCTCCCTTTATGCCTTTTGTCTACCTTTGTGCCTCCTTCTGTCTCCATGTGCCTCCTTCAGTCCCCCTGTGCCACCTCTGTCTCCTTCTGTCCACCTGTGCCTCCTTATGTCCCCTTGTGCCTTTCTTTGTCCCCCTGTGCTACCTCTGCCCCCTTCTTCCTCCTTCAGTCTTACTCTGCCTCCTTCTGTCCTCATATGCCTCCTTCTGTCTTCCTTTGTGCCTCATTTTGTCTCCATATGCCTCTTCGGTCCCCATGTGCCACCTCAATCCCCTGCACCTTCGTCTGTCCACCTCCTTCTGCACCCCTTTGTGCCTTCTTCTCTCTCCCTGTGGCTCTGTCTGTTCCCCTCTGCCTCCTGTCTCCATGTGCCTCCTTACATCCCCCCCCCCCCGCCTTCTTCTATCACCCTTTTGTGCCTCCTTCTGTCCCCCTTTGTGCATCCTTCTGTTCCCCTTTGTGACTCCTACTGTCTCCCTGTGCCTCCTTCTGCCCCTTGTGCCTTTTTTCTGTCCCCCATCATGCCTCCTTCTGCCCCCTTTGTGCCTCCTTCAGTCCCCCTGTGCCGCCTCCTTTCCTCCTGTGCCTCCTTTTGTCCCCCCTTGTGCCTCAATCTGTCCCCCCTTGTGCCTCCGGGCTGCCCCACTTTGTGCATCCTTCCGCCCCACTTTATGCCTCCTTCTGTCCTCCTGTGTGCCTCCTTCAGTCCTCCTGTGCCTCCTCCTGTCCTTTTTTGTGCCTCCTTCGGTCCCTCTGTACCACTCACTGCCCCTTTGTGTACCTCCTTTCATCCTCCAGTGCCTCCTTCTGTCCTCCTTTGTCTCATTCTATCCCCCATTGTGCCTCCTTTTGTTGCCCATTGTGCCTCCTTGTGTCCCCCTGTGTGCCTCCTTCTGTTCCCTTGTGCCTCCTTCTGTCCTCCTTTGTGACTATTTCTGACCCTCATGCCTCTTTCTGTCCCCCTGTGCCTCCTATGTCACTCTGTGTGCCTTATTCAGTCCCCCCGTGCCTCCTTCTGTCCCCCTTTGTGCTTCCTTCTGTCCTCATTTGTGCCTCATGAAAGTGGAGCACTGCCTGTGTGTATTTTCTGGTGAAACGCTGCCCGCATTGTGTATTTTCTGGTGAAATGCTGCTGCATTTACGTGTATTTCTCTGGTGAAACGCTGACGCAATAAGTGTAATTTCTGGTGAAACTCTGCCGCATTATGATTATTTTCTGGTGAAACATTGCCACATTACGATTATTTTCTGGTGAAACGCTGCTGCAATGTGATTATTTTCTGGTGAAACTCATCCGCAATATGTGTATTTCCTGGTGAAACGCTGCTGCATTACGATTATTTCCAGGTTAAACGCTGCCACATTATGATTATTTTTTGAGTGAAACACTGCCGCATTACGGGGGGAGGCGCCTCTAGGTCTTGCCTGGAGTGACAAAATGGCTACAGGTGCCCCTGATTGATATGGTGCACCAAAACCTGCCAAGGACAGTCACAGTGTCAGAGATAGATTGGGGATAGTTTTTTAATGATCACTACTATTCAAATAATCTATACAAGTGATTATTACAAGCATAGGACCAATAAAGAGCTAACGTTGTGGTTGAGGAAGCCCACCCCCTCTGGCCCAAGGGCCCTGGTGCAGTTGCAACCTCTGCACCCCCTATTACTATGCCACTGTGTGTAGTATGAGCGCTAACCTATACAATATGATCAAAGTATATAAAATATGTTGGCTCTCATACTACATGAAGTGCCAGAATTGGACAATCTAGACTAAAGCAACGTACTCGCATACGACAACAATCGTTCGTTTGTTAACGAATGAAATGGAACAATATCACATACTGTTCATGGAAGTTACATCATAGCAAGTTCCGCCCGCACGTAACTAATGGTTCAAAACGTACGTTACACTGTAAAACTAACGTTGCGCATATGACATAACTAAATTTCTATTTCATACTGTCGGTATGTAGTAGAGCATATAGATAATATAGTGTTGACAAAATATACAAAAATACACTTTGTCCTGTTCAAATAAAAATTATGGTATACAACGCATCACTGGGCACAATCATAGAACGAACGTTACATCGCGAGTGGAAAATGTAATATGCTGTGACTATAAAACGAAGTGCGCATGTCTTGTCTGCTACGATCGTCCGTTTCTTAACGATGTACTACTTTTACTGATGATCGTCGTTTAAAAAAATCCGCCAAGGACAGATCTTTAGTTTTTTAACGATCTAGCTCGTCCATCGTTTCACTTAATGATCGTTGGCTGTTTTTTTTAAACGATCGGCGTTTGAAATGATCGGGGAACGATCGTTTCAAATGACTATAGTCGCATGTGTGTACGCACCTTTAGACTATAGCACTGTAAGAATGCATTCACACATCCAATTGAATTTGGCCAGTTTTTCCACTTCCATGTAGTATGAGAGCTTACCTACATAATATAATAATACCAACATTTTTATATCACTTTTCTCCTGTTGGACTCAAAGCCGGAACTCAGAGCTGCAGCCACGAAGGGCGGGCTCAATAGGCCACCCTGCAGCATTAGGCCTAGAACCCACTAGCATTGCTTTTCTAAGCATGCATGATTTGAACAGCTCTTGCTAATATAATGCACTCAGATTGCCGCATAGACTTAAAATTGCAGTGTGTTAAGGTGCGTACACACATGCGACTATAGTCGTTTGTAACGATCGTTCCCCGATCTTTACCAACGACGATCGTTACAAAAAACGAACCACCGACTATTAAGGCAAACGACGAACGAGCCAAATCGCTACAAAAGAAAGTTCTGTCTCGGCGGATTTTAACCAACAACGATCGTTTGCAAAAGTAGTACATCGTTGCAAACGGTCGTTCGTACTAGGCTTGACATGCGCATTTCACTATTTCTCCCTGAAACTTCTCATTTTTATGCGCAAGCGCAATAGTTGCTTTACGTGATGTAACGTTCGTTCTAACGATCAGATCGTTACACACATTTAAAAACTAACTTTACTTAGGTCGTTCTTTCATCAATTAAAAGCTCGTTTGTCGTTCTCAACGAACGATCGTTGTCGCATGTGTGTACGTAGCATTACACCATTAAGTAAGCTCCATTACATCGCACCGTAACGCTGCAATGTAAACCTATCAAAATGTGTTTTAGTTGGCATCAGTTAATCAAGGAAGTAGCCATAAATAACTTCTCCAACTGTTTGGCTACACAGAGCTTGGAAATTATTTGTGTGTATATTGGGGCTTGATACACATCTAATACCCCTTCCATGTAGTAGAAGAGCATACCTACGCCATCTGTTTATAGTATTCAAAATCTGTTGGCCCTCTTACCACATAGCAGTGGTAAAATTGGCCAATCAATATTGGATGTGTGTTTGTATTCTAAGCTATTAATAGTGAATGAGATGCTATCAATCTCATCTTCCATGCAGATTTAATGCAAAATGTAGGCAGTTTGGAACAAGACCAATCAAAAAAAGGCAGGAAGTGAATTTGATTGGTTGGATTCCAAGCTGCATACTATGTGTTCAATTTGCCCACGAGCTGGCATTTTTAGCATCTCATGTGAGTACTTTCCTCACACAGAAGGACATTCACGGCTATGATTACTAATTCCCAGCAAACTTGATGGCCTAGTGCACACCAAAAACCGCTAGCAGATCCGCAAAATGCTAGCAGATTTTGAAACGCTTTTTCTTATTTTTCTGCAGCGTTTCAGCTAGCGTTTTGCGGTTTTGTGTAGCGGTTTTGGTATAGTAGATTTCATGTATTGTTACAGTAAGCTGTTACTGAACAGCTACTGTAACAAAAAACGCCTGGCAAACCGCTCTGAAGTGCCGTTTTTCAGAGCGGTTTGCGGTTTTCCTATACTTAACATTGAGGCAGAAACGCATCCGCAATCCAAAATCTGCAGCAGCCCGGGAGTATGCGTTTCTGCAAAACGCCTCCCGCTCTGGTGTGCACCAGCCCATTGAAATACATTACCCTAGCGGATCCGCACCCGCAAGCAGATCGCAAACCGCAGCGGAAACACTCCGGTGTGCACTAGGCCGTACTGGGTATTTTATCTAACTGCCTCCATGAGTAGGTAAAGGTGGGTACACACATCAGATAAAAGTCTTTAGAAAATGAAAGATCACAGACCAATTTTACCCCTTTTCATGTAGTATGAGAGCCATACCTACACAGTCTATTCTATTGAGCTGAACTCCCCATCAGATAAAAATCTTTCCAAAATGCTGCACACAAAGACGCTGTACACCTGCAACAGATCAGTATCTGCAAAAGATCTGTTCCTGCAAAAGACCCGTTCCTGTAAAATGCATTCATAGTTTATGATATCTGCAGATCCTCATACACACATTGTTTAACGGACAATCATCTGTCGATCAGATCCATCAGGGTGGATCTTTGGATCTGCAGATAAATGTCTGATCTGCAGATGAATGTCTGTTAAACAAGGTGTATATCATGATCTGCAGATATCATAGACTATGCATGCATTTTGCAGGAACTGATCTTTTTCAGACACTGATCTTTTGCAGATAGTGATCTGTTGAATGTGTACAGCATCTTTGTGTGCAGCATCTTGCAAAGCTTTTTATCTGATGGGGAGTTCAGGTCAATAGAATAGACTGTGTAGCGTTTGCTCTCATACTACATGGAAGGGGCTAAAACTGGTCTGTGATCTTTCATTTTACAAAGACATTTATCTGATGTGTATACCCACCTTAAGGATTTATCCCCCCTTAAAGGGGACCTGAATTCACAACTTCCTCTCTGCTATAAAAGATACACAATAGCATAATAACCTTTAAAGAAAACAAATATTTGTTACAGCTTACAGAACTCCTGCAATAAATCTGCAGTGTGTCTGCTTCCTGGTTTCATGGAAGCAGAGAAAGGGTTAACCTCCTGTGTTTAAATATTAGCGTGTCTGCTGAGGCTGCCAAATTCCTGTGCTGACACAGCTGAGAGATCAAATTACACTTATGATTTCTCGCAGATGAGAGGGAATTAGATAGGCTAACCTCTCTAAATACATACAGGGTGGATTTTTCTGTGTTTACCTTTTTTCCTATGCAAGAGTTCAGGTCCACATTAAGGCTGGTTTCACAGTGGGACGTTACAGGCGCACGTTAGAGCAGCCTGTAACGCAGCCCACCGCACAGTAATGAAAAATCAATGGGCTGTTCACAGTGCGGACGTTGCGTTACATTGTAACGCTGCGTCACAAGACAACGTACTGCATGCAGTACTTTGGACGCGGCTGAGCCGCGTTAGACTGCTTGCACATGCTCAGTAATGTTGGAGAGGAGCGGAGAGCGGCCAGGCACATGGCTAATTAATATGCACTGCACGATATGACGTGCAGTGTTTACTTCCTGGAGCAGCCGCTCTGTGCGGCGATTGGCCGGCGGGACCACGTGATGCCACATGCGCACAAGAGTGCGCATCACGGCATCACTGACGCCAGAGTGAGCTGCACAACGCGGCTCACTCTGACGTCCAGATCTAGCACCACTAGGCGTTCCATTAGGGGGACGTTATGCGACCTTAACGCCCCCTCTAACGCAACGTCCTGGTGTGAAATTAGCCTAAATGTTAATTGGCCCAAGCCTTGTAAGTTGGTTTTTGTTTTTTTTTCTCTTTTCCCCTGGATCAACTGGGATACGTGACAGTGTAGGAGAGAAAGGTACCTATTTCTGACTTAGATTTTGGCAAAAATCGCCAGCGTTTTGCATTTTGTAAGTGTGAATGGGGCCTAACGTATCTTTTTTATTTTAATTTATGTATTTTTTTTCTGGTTGGACTCGATGGACATTTTTTTAACCAAACTAACTGTAAGGCCTGGAACCCACTGGAGCGATTTTGTGAGCGCTTAGTGAGCGATTCAAACCGCTAGCGATTTCCCTAAATGCTCAGCTAATGTTAATGGATGGGCCAAATTCCACTGGAGCAATTGCGTTTACCAAAACGCAAAACGCAAGACATGCTGCATTTTTAGCAATAGCGTTTCTGCAATGTAAAGTATATAAAAGCTGGCCTAATCGCTGGTCAAAACCTACACAGAGCGATTTAGTTAGCGTTTTGCTTGTCTGAAACGCTACCCAGAAGGCCTTGTGCTTCCCAGAAGGCCTTAAAAAACATTCTCCTACTTCCTGGTAACGTCTGCTGGATGGTCGGAAGTGCTACAGAGCTGCAGGCTCTGTACACAGAATACATCACTCCAAAAATACTGTGGGTTATGTGTGCTTCATACAGATACAAAGTTGTATTTGAGGTTGTTTTTCTCAAAAAAAAAAAAAAAGAAAAGAAAAAGGTGCCAAACATTAAAAAAGCAAAAAGAAAATAAAAGTTACGTAAGCTACCACTATTGTTTCTGTGTGAGTACTTATTAGTATTATAAGCATTATTAATTTATTGTTTGAAGTATGTGATGCTGCCACTCATACAGGTGTGTAGTCCCCTTTAAAAGCTAAAAAAAATCCACATCGGCTAAATTTGGTTAAAAAAAAAATTGAATTAACCAATCATATTGCAAATCGCTAATCGCTATCGCTCACAAAATGCTATGCACTTTTTGCATAACGCCAGAAAACGCTGATGAAATCGCTAACAAACCACTCACAGAAAACGCTATCGATAGCGATTGCGTTTTGTAGTGGGTTCCAGGCCTAACTGTTGATTGCCTTAACTAAAGGAATCACCACATGATCACAAAAAGCCAATCAGAGACTTCCAAATTAGTCACCTACTTCCCCATTTATTCTCAGGGAGGACACTTTTCATACAATCAAGTAACTGTCTCTATTGCCTGTTGACGGAGGTATGGCTGCGTGTTTAATTATACACCTGCATCAGCCAGTCACAAAAATTATTCTATTTCATTATTTGATGCTTCAATTCCACTTTTCTCCACTCGTCTATCCCAGACTATTTTTTTCTTCTTACCAATCTCATTTAAAATCGTTTATATGCCCTGCATTTATAATGAGAGAATTTAGACTTTCACTAGGGATTTGCTGCAAAACATTTACAAATGTATGAGGCAAACATGATCATTTTCTATGGGGAATGAAAGGAAAAATATGGAAACGGAAAGTTATCAATTAATCATAATTAAAGTGTGAGTTTAGCTATGTATAAGTATAAGCAAATCACACTCTCCCATCCCCAGGCTGCCTGCTGTATGCTGAACATACTGTATACGCATACGGTACTTGTGCTGTTTCTGTGATCTTCCCAGCCTGCCTATAGCTACTGCTGTACATCATTTTTTTTTTTTTTTTTTGCAACATCAGCTCAAAGAGGATAGATTACACAGGGAAGGATAGGGATGGAGGTCTCTATTACTTGCTATGCGCCAGCCTGCCCCTCATGGCTGTCTCCCCTCTGCTCCCATGTAGTTACATATGGGCAGGAGAAGAAAATGTTGCCCTAACCAAAAACTGTGCAATGCATACAAAGAATGGCTGCACACTATAAATATGCTTGTGATAGTTATTCAAGAGATCAGACTAATACTGGCAGTGGCGGCTCCAGGAAATTTTTTTAGGGGGTGCTATGCAGGTGCTGGACCAATTTCCGGGGGAGCTGACGGCAAAAAATGGGTGTGGCTACAACCTGCGGCGCGCGAAGCGCGCCGCGGCGAAGAAATGGGCGTGGTCATGACCGGATGAGGGCGGGGCTAACTGTAATTTAAAGTGAACCCAGGGTGAGAGTGATATGGTGGCTGCCATATTTATTTCCTTTTAAACAATACTAGTTGCCTGGCAGCCCTGCTGATCTATTTGGCTGTAGTAGTGAACTGAATTACACCAGAAACAAGCCATGCAGCTAATCTTGTCAGTTCTGACAATATTGTCAGAAACCCCTGACCTGCTGCATGCTTGTTCAGGGTCTATGGTTGAAAGAATAAGAGGCAGAGGACCAGCACGGCAGCCAGGCAACTGGTATTGCTTAAAGGGAGATAAATATGGCAGCCTCAATATTATTCTCACCTCGGGTTCCCTTTAAAAGTGCAACGCAAAGACAGAGGGCCCAAGTTTTGGTGACCCTTTTCCCAGAAAATTCACATAATTGTGCAGGTTTTCTCAAGAAAATACACGTAATGTGAGCAGATTTTAGCAAAAAACACGTCCAATGACCCCAATATGCACAATCGTTATCAGATATGGCTCCAATATGCACAATCGGTAGCAGATATGACCCCAATATGCACAATCGGTAGCAGATATGACCCCAATATGCACAATCGGTAGCAGATATGGCCCCAATATGCACAATCGGTAGCAGATATGGCCCCAATATGCACAATCGGTAGCAGATATGGCCCCAATATGCACAATCGGTAGCAGATATGGCCCCAATATGCACAATCGGTAGCAGATATGGCCCCAATATGCACAATCGGTAGCAGATATGGCCCCAATATGCACAATCGGTAGCAGATATGGTCCCAATATGCACAATCGGTAGCAGATATGGTCCCAATATGCACAATCAGTAGCAGATATGACCCCAATATGCACAATCGGTAGCAGATATGACCCCAATATGCACAATCGGTAGCAGATATGACCCCAATATGCACAATCGGTAGCAGATATGGCCCCAATATGCACAATCGGTAGCAGATATGGTCCCAATATGCACAATCTGTAGCAGATATGGTCCCAATATGCACAATCGGTAGCAGATATGGTCCCAATATGCACAATCGGTAGCAGATATGGTCCCAATATGCACAATCGGTAGCAGATATGGTCCCAATATGCACAATCGGTGGCAGATATGGTCCCAATATGCACAATCGGTGGCAGATATGGTCCCAATATGCACAATCGGTGGCAGATATGGTCCCAATATGCACAATCGGTGGCAGATATGGTCCCAATATGCACAATCGGTGGCAGATATGGTCCCAATATGCACAATCGGTAGCAGATATGGTCCCAATATGCACAATCGGTGGCAGATATGGTCCCAATATGCACAATCGGTGGCAGATATGGTCCCAATATGCACAATCGGTGGCAGATATGGTCCCAATATGCACAATCGGTGGCAGATATGGTCCCAATATGCACAATCGGTGGCAGATATGGTCCCAATATGCACAATCGGTGGCAGATATGGTCCCAAAATGCACAATCGGTGGCAGATATGGTCCCAATATGCACAATCGGTGGCAGATATGGTCCCAATATGCACAATCGGTGGCAGATATGGTCCCAATATGCACAATCGGTGGCAGATATGGTCCCAATATGCACAATCGTTATCAGATATGGCCCCAATATGCACAATCGGTAGCAGATATGACCCCAATATGCACAATCGGTAGCAGATATGACCCCAATATGCACAATCGGTAGCAGATATGACTCCAATATGCACAATCCGTAGCAGATATGACCCCAATATGCACAATCGGTAGCAGAAATGACCCCAATATGCACAATCGGTAGCAGAAATGACCCCAATATGCACAATCGGTAACAGAAATGACACCAATATGCACAATCGGTAGCAGAAATGACCCCAATATGCACAATCGGTAGCAGAAATGACCCCAATATGCACAATCGGTAGCAGAAATGACCCCAATATGCACAATCGGTAGCAGAAATGACCCCAATATGCACAATCCGTAGCAGATATGACCCCAATATGCACAATCCGTAGCAGATATGACCCCAATATGCACAATCCGTAGCAGATATGACCCCAATATGCACAATCAGCATCACCTGAAAAAGAAAAGAAAAACCCATTTACTCACCTACAGCCAGAAGACCTTCTTTCCCGACCTCCTGTCCCGAGTCCCGACCTCCTTGTGGCGCGCAGCGCCCGCGCGCCCACGATCCTCTTCCTTCCCGACGTCACGACGAGACTTCCTGCCTGCATGCAGAGAGCAGGGCTACGGGAAAATGGCCGCCCGAAGCCATGCACTGCAGACTCGAAGTCTGCAGAACAGGGCTCCGGGCGGCCATCTTACCGTAGCCCTGCCTGCTGCTCCGGGCTGCCGCTGTGTGAACTGACTTGGCGTCTTTTAGACGCCTGAAGTCAGTTCACTCCAGGGGGTGCTTTGGGGGTGCTTGGACAATTCTAGGGGGTGCTCGAGCACCCCCTTGCACCCCCCTGGCGCCGCCCCTGAATACTGGGAATACACGGTTCGTTTCTACCGTGTGTTTCTGCTCTCGATCGTTTTTGCTGCCCGATTCTGCTGCAGATTCTCTTATCTTCCTCTCGTTTTTCTTATCTTTTTCCATTAACTTCTTTTAGAAATCGAACAGCCAAAGAATCGAAATGGAGATCGGACATGTCGAAAATTATCTATCGAACTATCTAATCACCTAAAAAACGAACCGTGTATTCCCAGCATAACACCCTTCAGTATGCCTCTGATGGAATTAACCCTATCAGGCCTACAGGTAAAAAAGACTGCTAAGGTGAAATGCTTCAGCAGGGGGCACTAGAGACACTTACATGAAGAAATATGACAGTGATTACTGTGTAGCCATTGTTTGTATTGACAGGATTTCAGTGTTGGGAGGCCACTGCCAGTACTGACTGCATCACTGAGAAGGCTCAGGAGTGGATACACTAGGTGTCCATTTAGGCTGGTTTCACAGTGGGACGTTAAAGTCCCACCTTACAGCAGCCAGTAATGCAGCCTAACTCACAGCACTGTAAAATCAATGTGCTGTTCACAGTGCACACGTTGCGTCACATAGTAACACAGCACGTTTAAACAAAGTGCTCCATGCTGTACATTATACACGGCTAAGCCAGGTTAGACTGTTTGCATATGCTCAGTAATGTTGGAGGAGGAAGCCTCCCCTCCTCCTCAGCGACCAGCCACATGGCTAATTAATATTCACTGCACTGTGGTCACTCGTGGTCGGACTGTTGTGTTGTCCGGATCATGAACGAATCGTTCATTTGATTATCCGGATCACCACAATGAACGATTCGGTTCACAGTGGATGTCTGTCTGGAAGAAACAGGAACATACAGAATGTACAGTGCAGGGAAACTCCTGTCCTGCTAGACATTTCACCCTCAGTCTGCTCACCTAGTAAAATTATATAAATGATTCGGTTCAAAGATCCGGATCTTTTCAATTATCCGATTCAAATGATCCGAATCCTTAAAAAGATCCAGACTTCCTATCACTAACCTGGAGGGCTGCTTTGAGAGCTGCATAACGCTAATGCATGACGTTAAGGTCGCACGTTATGCAACCTTAACGTCCCCTAAAACGCAACGTCTTGCGTAGCTTCAAATTACAATCTCCAGAATGAACAACCATATGATCAATCGGATTGGTACATACTGACATAACATATATAATATATGATATTATGCTATCAAGACTTTTGCTAGGCAGAATCATCTACATATATTTGCATACTAGTGTCTAGGCTCACTAGCAGCGTAGCAATGTTGCACTGGTAGCTCATGCATATTCAGTGGCACTTCAGTTAGCGATGGAACAATATTGCGTACATCACCAGTGAGTACACATGATCAATGACATGCTAATTTTCCATGGGTCTTAAGCTCAACACACACCATACAATCTTGGTTGTACAGATTTACCAAATCTATCTAGTATAAGGGCCAACAGATTGAAAATACCTTGAATGATTGATTGGATAAGCTCTTATACTACATGAAAGTGGTAAGATTGAACAACCTAGATTGTATGGTGTGTGTTGAGCCTTAGAAATTTGATGCACATAAAAAAAAACCTTATATTGAACCAATCAAATTCAGTAGTGGCTGACTCTGACAGACTCAGTTTCTTTGAATGTTTGCTAAAAAGAGTCATTTCTCCTTTGTTACCCGAGGTTTGAAATAGACTTGCAGTGTCCACCCTCTCCTCCTCCATATCTGTATTAAAGCGACTCTGGCACTTTCTCAATAGGGATGAGTGTACTGTTTTTGCTGGTTATGCTGAATATTTTCTGAGGGTCCCAGTCAGGGCTGGTTCTAGCTAAAATGGGGCCCCAGGGAAAAAGTAATCTGGGACCCCCGACACCAATACCCACCACAACAACACAGAAACTCCCCTCACTCCCCCCGCCTCCGCAGGGGCGACTGGCCAGACCCCCCCCCCCCCCCCGCAGTGTAATAAAGACAGTGGGAGACAGACACACTCACCTCCCGAGTGATGCAGCCAGCACTGCAGCTCCTGTCTGTCTCCCCTGTAGTACTGCTTCTCCGTTCAGGCACTAGAGCCCAAACAGATTAGCCTGTAGTACTGCATCTCCGTTCAGGCACTGGAGACCAAACGGATTAGCAGGACGTGCAAGACAATCACTAGAGGGGAGACAGACGGGAGCTTTACTGCCTGGATCGTTTGGGAGGTGAGTGTGTCTGTCGCCCACTGCCTTTATTACACTTCGGGGGGACAGCGTGTGGGAGGAAGGGGGGGGGAGCGAGCTGGAGGGGATCTCAGCAGCGGCAGCTGCGGGGGAGCGCGCAGGGGTATCTGGCAGCCTAGCAGCCAAATGATTTGAGGCAAAGGAGGACACTTGTGGCCCCTATGGATGCGGAGGCCCCCTTTGCCTCTATGGAAGCGCCGGCTCTGCTCCCAGTGCTGGATTGGTGGGTTGAAAGAGGACGGGGGAACGCGGGAAGTTTCTGGACAATCCAAAGGCTTCCCAGTACTGAGGTAAGTATTCTATTGTGTTTGTTTTTTCCCCTTCAGGTACCCTATAAAGTGATTCTGGCACTTTCCTGCTCTGGTCAATTTAGTTTTATGATTTTACACAATATTTATTTTAATTTCCAGCTTGATTCCAAATAAACCACTCTGCACTTTCCCAGATTAAAAAGATCTTAATGTCTTCTAGTTGATATATACTCTATAGCCCTATATCATTACTATCTGTTTTTCTTATCGGTCCATCTCCATCACATGTCCATCGATGTAAGCATTCTACATTTATTCTTTCAAGAACCGCACAGAATACTCAAAGCGACAGGTGCGTAATCAAGCCAGGGCGCAGACGAGCCGCACATGTGCAGTTGCACACGACTCCCGATGAAGTCGCAGGCTACTGGAGCCCGCCAGTGGGAGAATGGAGGCGACCTAGAGAACATGACCTTGCAGGCTACAGGAGAATGAAGGAAGCCCCATGTAAGTTAAAATTCCATTTGTATCCTCTGTTCAGGGTCCCTTTAAAGGGACTCCGAGCACCTTTCATGGGCATGCCTGTAAGACTCCGAACAGTACTGCAAAGTACCTAAAGATGCATACCTTTCTGTAGCTTGTGCTCTCCTCTTTCATTTGATGCCTGAATCGCCATTCTACACCAGATAGTTGTCGTTCAATTTCAATTTAAAAATCGCGGCTGCCATCTTGGCTATGTTATAACTTCCGGGTCACCCCTGTCTTCTGTGTTAGACAAGTGCATCACTGAATGAAGCAGGAAGAGGAAGTGACACGCATGGCCATTGCAAAAGGCTCCTCCAGAGGGGTCATAGCGCGACTTTGTTGGAAGTCTTCTGGCTTAAAGGCATGCCCATGAGAGGTGCTTGGAGTCCCTTTAAGGGATGTTAATACTTTTACAGATGTAGTTTTACAAACAAAAGTGTTAAAAAAGATTAAATGTTACTTGTGAAACTTCAGGGAACTTTATTTACTTACTGTAATAAATTGGCATGCATCTCATGCTTTCCTTTTCAGTTCTAACAGGAAGATCAGTCATGTTTTGCCTATTGGCCATTCTTCCATGTATTCTTCAATTTGCCAGCAAAAAAAAGAAAAGAAAAAAAAAAAAAAAGAAACAACATCTTTGCAGCTTTCTGGTCACATTGACCTTGTCTTACATTCACTGAATTGCTTTAACAGCTTCATACATAGCTAATTATAAATACTTAATTGTATACTTGAGCTTGCCAGTTCTTTACAAAACCAATCAGCATAAGTATATGAAATGTTCTGGTAGTGGTACATTTGCTGCTTGGGTCAGTGTTTGCAATGTACAGCTCTTGGTGGGGATAATTTATCTACTCTATTTTGTTGAAATTACTTTTCTAAACTGGACGAGGAGCCCTAAACCACACATTGCTCTAATTTCCAAGCAAAGCAATCATTTGAATTTTATTTCTTGTTACTGTACCTGGCCTGTGACGTTGCGCGCGGAAATCTCTCCATGTCCATAGCACAAAACCACTTCCTTTGCTTTATTTCCTTAATGCAAGTCTGTGTGTCTATTCTTATTCTTTATGTCCGAGCAATAGCACAGAAATAAACGTCTTTTGCTCTGTGCACTTTCATAGCTGTTATTAAGGTGGACCTGCAACATCCTTGTGCAGTGGAAATTAAGCAAATAATAGAATAATTCCTTGATTACCGTAACTAATGAGGTTACCTGTAGTGAAAACCTGCATGCCTCTCTATGTAAAAAATGTCAAGTAGTTTAACAAAAGTAGGTGACTGAATAATTGACTATAAAGAAAACCCTCACATTTAACCTCCAAGCCCATGTTCTGGCCTGTTAATATGATGGTTTCATGACTAATTGGTACAGACTAATCAGCAAGCTCTTGGTGAACCAGAACTGATTGGAGTGTGTAAGGGGCTACAATGGTCCTAAAAGCCCCCTTACTAAAATGGTATGGAAAACAAAAGTTTGCTTTCTTAAAACAGAAAGTATTTGCGATAATTCAGGTTGGAGTGAGCTCCGAGATGTCTCCCAGTGCATCACTGCTGAATATATGCAAATCAACCATTGTCCTTAGAAGCTAAACACACCTCCAGATCCACTGGAATGCAAATGATGTGCATGCAATGATGAGATTTGCATATTTCAGCAGTGTTGCACTGGGAGACATCTCCATCCTGAATTATCGCAAATACTTTTGTTTTAAGGAAAGCAAACTTTTGTTTTCCATGACTAATTGGGAAACTCAGGAGTTTATAGTCTACCCGAGGCCATAATGTGCCTGTGTGAGTACGGCTGTGCCTGCACAGAAAGTCAGAGCTCTGGCTTACTGTGCAGGCGTGGCCGTACTCACATAGGCGCAGTATGGCCACTTTTGATTGACAAGGAAAACGGTCCCGATGTTAGGGAGGGTCCCAGGCAGCAGTGCAGGAACGGAGGACAGCCTGGGAGGCCTATGGAGGATCCAGAGTCTTCCCTCTCCTTAGTTAAGTATTTACACTTTTATTTTTTGAGTGCCTTGGGTTCTTCTTAAAGCCCAATCCTTAAAGGGAATCTGAATTGAAAATAAACTTATGATGTAATGATTTGTATGTGTAGTACAGCTGAGAAATAAAACATAAGGAGCAGAGATATGAGGTTAATATTGTTTCCAGTACAGGAAGATTTAAGAAACTCCAGTTGTTATCTATGCAAAAGAGCCATTGTCTGTCACTGTATTATCTTTTTCTCTGCAGAGGGCAGTTCAACAGCCTGCTCTGTAAAATCATTTAGAATGCTGAGTAGTGTGTAAACTACAAATATTAGAGAATGATGCAATGTTATAAAAAAAAACTATATAACTGAAAATAAAAATATGAGAATATTTTCTTTGCTACTAATGTTTTAGTAATTATCCATACTACACAACCAATTCATTATATCATATATTTTTTTTCGCTTCAGTGTCTCTTTAAAGCCTAGTTCATTTTTCAGTTAACCTCATCAGCCCCCTTACTAAACATACATATTGAACCTTGGTCATACTTACCATTAGCTCGCCATTGGGGGTCATGAGACCATCTCTTTTGAGCCAGCCTATGTACATGTAAATGTTAGGATCCTGCTGTTTGAAGGCCACTGACATCCCCTTGGTCTTGCTTTCCTCCCACAGAGGACAATAGGGGTGCTAAATAGTAGGAAGTGTCTACACCCACAAACAATTGTGTCAAATCCTATGATGTGTTTCTAGAAAGAGAAAAGTGGTTCTTGTAGCCATACATCCCACCCAAAGAGAACAGTTGGAGCATGGGTGATTGGCCACATGTGCCACGTTCGCTTCCAAGCTAAAATACAGTGACCAGCCTACTGGAGATCCCATAACCTAGGTTCCTGAATTCTGGGTCAGGCTGCAGGGATTTAATGACCATTTATATCTTGGAGGAGGATTTTTTTTAGGTGAGTGGGGGGTCAATGAGAAATTCCAGGCAAAGAATGCCTGGCCATCTGCTTTAATCCATGTTACTTTAATCTACATTGCCTTCTATTTTAGCAGGATTTAACTCAGGAACTGCAGTTCCTTTTTGACAAGCGATTCCCATCAATGGAAACCTCAGATTATATAGTGTCAATGTCTGTGGAAGGATTTCTTAAATGTATTCAGAACTGTCATTCATTTCTTTGATATAGTGCCAACTTACTGGTAGCTACCAAGCACCTCCACTTCAATCTCAAGTTTATTAAAATATAACTGTAATGACATTCACCATTTAGCCACAACATTAAAACTACAGACAGGTAAAAATTAATAACATTCATTATCTAGTTACATGGCACCTGTCAGTTAATGTAATATATTAGCCAACTACTGCAAAGCCAGTTCTTGAAAGATGTTTTGAATGCAGTAAACATTGTCAAGTGTAAGGATCTAAGCGACGGCCACAATGTCATGGCTAGACAACAGGGTCAGAGAATGTCCAAGCAAGCAAGGTTTGTGGGATGTTCTTCATATGTAGTTGTTAATCCTGTATACTAACTGAAGGTTGTGGTTGTAAGTATGCATGGACCCAAACCTCTGTGTTCATGGCGGACTGGGGGCAAGGGACAGGAAGGGGGGTTGGGGGAGGGATAGTAATGAATGCCACCGGGACTTTTGCCAGGAGCAGGGTCACCCTGCACCCATATTTCCTGGCACCGTTTTTACATATATGCCTGTAGTACACTATATAGCACAAATTGCAGAAATTCAGATTTCCTGTGCATTGATGCATCTACACTTGCAGGTGAACATCAGAACTAGATCCAGGTAAAGTAGAAGAAGGTGTCCTGGCTGGTGTGGTAAACCATGTTTTCTTTGGCCTCCAGATTCCTCATATTTCAATGCAATCAAGCATGTGTTGGGTTTGCTGAACACACAAGGATGGTACAGGACACCTCTAGAGGTCTTGTGGAGTTCATGCCTTGAAAGGTTGAAGCAAAGTAGAACTCACACAATATCAGGTAGATGGTTTTAATGTGTATAATTTCATGTTACTGTTATCAGCAGTTTTACATCTCTTTCCTTTAAAAGACCACTATCGCAAAAAATGGGCAGTTAAAATCTGACAGAACTGACAGGTTTTTGGCCAATCCATCTCCTCAAGGGGGTTCTAAGGGTTTTCTTTGTTTTCAACAGCATTCCCTGAACAGCAGTTTAACTGCCAAAATAGTAAGATACCAGCCGGCCTCCCTACTCACTTGCACACTATTTTGTCAGTTAGACTTTGCAACTGCTGTTCAGGAAATGCTGTTGAAAATAAAGAAAACCCTGAGAATCGCCCATGAGGAGATGGATTGGCCCAAAGCCTGTTGGTTCTGTCAGATTTTGACTGCCTACTTTTTTCGCGATAGTGGCCCTTTAACAGACACCATGCATGGCTTTCCACTTATCTTGTCTTCCGTCTTTTAGCTTTGGCGACATGCTTCTCCCATTATACCTTTTTCTACCTCTTTTTATCGGCTTAGCAGTAATGTCAGCAAGGTGTCTATAGGGGGAAAGAAACAGAATTACAGATAATAACTAGGGATGGCAATTCCTAGCCCTAGGTGATCAGCTGATAGATTTGTAAGGCTCTGATTTGCTGGTCATGATCACGTGTTAAACCAGGAAGTCATCACACCAAATCCGAACTTTACAAAACTATCAGCTGATCACATGCTTCTCATTGAGTAATCCTAAGCAGGAATTCTCCTAGGCATTGCCATTCCTATTTATTATTAAGAAATGTTACATCACTTATAACGGTGTGTGTGTGTGTGTGTGTGTGTGTGTATGTATGTGTGTAGGTGTGTGTGTATGTATGTGTGTAGGTGTGTATGTATGTGTGTAGGTGTGTGTGTGTTTGTGTGTGTGTGTGTGTGTGTATGTATGTATGTGTGTAGGTGTGTAGGTGTGGGTGTGTGTGTAGGTGTAGGTGTGTGTGTGTGTGTGTGTATGTATGTATGTGTGTAGGTGTGTGTGTGTGTGTTTGTGTGTGTGTGTGTGTGTGTATGTATGTATGTGTGTAGGTGTGTGTGTGTGTGTTTGTGTGTGTGTAGGTGTGGGTGTGTGTGTAGGTGTAGGTGTAGGTGTAGGTGTGTGTGTGTGTGTGTGTGTGTGTGTGTGTGTGTGTGTGTGTAGGACTCACCAGACCAGGGTTACATCGTTGGCGTTGGTAAGCTTATCTGCTAATCACAACTAAAAATCCTTGTTTTTGTAGCAGAAGTGTGACAATCCCTGTTTTCACACAGGGATTTTTTAAATTTAGTCAATGGAATCAATCTGTTTTTTGGATTGATTCCATTGATCGGATTGGGTACTTATTGCCTTATTATTGCCTATCATTTCAGACTCATCACAGTTACTAAAAACTGGAACACACTTTACATTATGATTGGCCAATCACTGATCGATTTTACAGCCTCCACGTAATATGAGTCATAACATTCAAATATCTGTTGGCTCTCACACTACATGAAGGTAGTAAAATTGGTCAGTGATTGGCCAATCAATATTGAAGGTGTGTACCGGGCTCTAGTCGGAGCTGTTGATGATTTCCATTTGGGTTTTTACTTTCTGCACATTGCCTTTCCCTGTATTCAGTAAGCCCCAGTATTCCCACCAGGAAGACCAGCAGTAAGTGGCATCCAGCTATGCCCAGCTATCATGTCTGCACTTGTGCCCAGATAAGCAGCCCCCGTATGACATGGGAATAAAGGAAGGACAAGAACGCTGCTGCAGCACAATCAACAATAACAATCTCCTTGGCTTGCATATTAGGCATTGCACATAATTGTGCACTATAAATCCCACCATGCCATTTATGCTACAAAAATATCCTATTTTTCAAATAATGTGATTTCTAACACACACAAAAAAATTATACTATAGAGTGCACGGCAGAATGTTGTTGTGACATTGTCAGCTTTGTAGCTGCTTCATTTTTCTTAGGGACAAAGTGCAACTCCTCTGGGATCCTTGCATTAAAGAATGAGACATACAGCACTCCAGTACACAATTTCATTTTAGGCTATATATTGCTTTCCTCTTCTCTGGAGCAGAACCCCCATTCACCACTCTGGAGTCCATGGAGACTGCTGTATGCTTTAGAATGATGAGCCTTTTAAACATTTGCATAAACATTGCACATGTCTTGCTGTGAAGGAATCCTTTTGCTGCTCTGCCTTGCATAAATCTCAATCGCTCCCTGCATTAAATGCACGCTGCTCCCTCCCCCCATGCCTGACAGACAGCAGCTGGGGTTAGGATGCCTGCGGCTGCAGCAATCCTGTTTCCTCCCATCAGCATCACAGAAGCTGCCACTTTAACCAGCTGTTGCGTTTCCTCCAATCCATCCAACCAGCTGGGATCCAGCCCGTGTTTTTGCAGCGTGTGCCTGCATGTCCCTTTCTCCCTCGCTCGCTCACTGGCTCATTCTCCTTTGGCTGCTCTGCATTGCTGATAGTAGGAGAGTGGAGAGACTGTGCGTGCTCCTGCGCTGACACCTGGATGTGTGCTGCTATGTGTTGATGTACGGGGAAGCTGCTCCGGGCTTCACTCTTTTGAAAGTCAGGTGCTGCTGAGGGGCTGACTGAGCTGCTGTGAGTTGGACAGATGGATCATTCAGCAAGAGAAGGCTTCTACTCCTGCCTCGTACTGCGGAATGGAGGAATACCCTAAAACCACTCAGCTTGAGACTTCACTCTCTTCTAGTCAGTGACACCTCAACTTGTGACCCGCAATGGGCTCATGGCTGGGGGACTTCAGTGGGGACAGCAGAATGGGAGCAGCTTGTTTCCTTCTGGTCAGTGGCTTCCTCAGCTTGCAGCTTCCGCCTTCTGGTGAGTTTGACCTCTCTAACTTCTTTTCCACCTGCACAGGGAAGTTGGCTGCTGTGTCAGTCCCTTCTGACCTAGTGGTCCTCCTGTATCTTCTTCCTGTATGCCTGCTGATCTATCTGTGCGTGTGTGTGCACTGACTGCACTGTTCTTCTATGGTGCTTTCACCTCTCACCTCATCTCTCCCATGAGATGGGCATCAGATCCATGCTGCCTGCATATTGCTCTCACACTCAGGACATGTCAGAGAAAACATGGAAGAGCACGCCAGTCTGTTCTATGCAAACTAGGGCTTGCTCAGAAACGGCCAGGGTGAAAGTTGGGGCTGGTTCACACCAAGAGCGCTTCTTAACAAGCTTTTCTGATCGCTAGCGATTTCCAGTGTTTTGAAAAGCACTTGGACAATGAAATCCTGTGGGCTATTACACAGCAGACAGAAACGTTTTTATGAACATCGCAAATGCACTGCGTGTCACATGTATGGAGAGATGGCGATTCCATAACAAGTATGGAAAAGCAAAAGCGCTTTGAAAATCGCTTGCGAAAAATTGTCCTAAAATCACTAATCGCTAGTGCATTTTTTTTTTTGCTTTACAGAAAGTAATGAGTTAATGTCCTGCAGGGCTCTGCCACCCTATGCAATCCATGGAAGAGTAAGCCATCAGAAAGGTTGGGGATATCGGTGTGTTTAGCATGCCCGTTGCACTAAGCATCCAACTTCATTCAACCTTTGCACTGCCAAAAAATATTCACTGAATGCATGAAGAGGTCTATTCTGGGCGTCAGTGTAGATGGGAGTCTGTCTTTATACATGTCTAGAGAACTATATCTAGCACTGATACAAGGAGTCCCTTTACAGAAGCCAGCTATTCTTTGTGCTGGTATCCTATGCACAAGGCCATTTCCTGCTCTCGTGATACTCTAGGAAAGACACCCACTTGAAACACAACCCATTGTATTGCAATAATCAATCTCATCTATTGTAAGGCGGAAAGTACGGGTACTTTCGAAGTTTTCTAACACTGTGCGCTGTCGCAATCAACCATAAACAAATGTAGTGAATATATTATTACATTAGTGGTACCTGCCACATTTATTATGATGCTCTTCATGTCACAGATATGCTATTCAGTTTACAGGTACCAGTTTGGATATTAACAAATTACTGAGTTTTCTAGTTGCTTAAGACACCTTTAGATATTTTGTTATGTATGTACACAGTTAAATCCCATCCCTTACTTTCATGTAACTTGTAGATGCATATAGTAATTACATAAAGAACACTAAGTTGGGGTGTTTCTCTGGTGCCCCCTCAGCAGGCAGTGCCCTGGGCAACTGCCTAGGCGGCCTTTGCCTAAAAACAGCCCTGGCGGTGTGTGGATATATAGAAAATATGGATACTGCTTATTTGGGATTAGACACAGAGTCATTATGTGTGAACAGCTTTAACACATTATGGTGCAGTTCTGTCAGCAGAAGTACAATTTCCCATGGACATGCAAATAACCTGACTAAGTAAAAAAACAACACATTTCCCCATTCACATTTCCCAGCAGTGTGAAGTTCGGCAATCATTCTGTACATTTTTCCCTATAGATCCCATGCAGTGTATTTCCAGCTGGCCTATACACTATACAGAGGGAAATGGCAAGATCCTAAGATGTGCTGTTTCCAATGTCAGTATTCCGTGCAGCAGAGACGGCTTCTCTAGATGAGGTCAGGAAGCCAAGGATTCACTTTGCGTTATTATTTACTGGCTCCTGCCTTTGCAGAAAACACTGTTAATAACTCACTGCAAACAGGGCCTAGGACTGCACTCTTGGCTGATTTAGTGCAATTCACAGTGACCGTTTTACAATATAGGTGGCTGGAGAGGATGATTTTCTGTGGTCCTGGGGCTATTGGGAGATCTTAATCTAAATGTTGTTGTGCTCAGCTACAGAAACTCTGTGACCTGAAGGCATAGAGCCCCTTTAGAGAACACTTGTGTATACACACACACATACACACACACACGCTATATATAATATGCACATACACTTTTCTTGCCTCTGCCTTTGACACATTGGATTGATAGCGCTGATGAAAGCTTTACCTTTATGGGCATGGTTTTCAGTGATCCTGACTATAGCTCTGCAACGATCACATGCTTGTTGTAAAGCACAACCTACTTCTGTTTGGAAGCAGTATAGGATGGGATGACGCACACTATAGCTACATAAGCACTATTATGTTCTGTAAAGATATACATTTACTCTTAGTTTCATAATACTGTATGTGTCAAAAGGGCTATGTGTGTCTACCTTTGATGAGATGAAAAGGAGGTGTGTGTGTGCGTGTGTGTGCATGTGCGTGTGTGTGTGTGTGTGTGTATAGTGTGTTTGTATAAATATATAGCATGTGTTAGTATGTGTATATATTGTGTGTGTATGTGCAATGTGTGTATACTGTTTGTGTCATTGTGTGTGTGTGTGTGTGTGTGTATAGTGTGTTTGTATAAATATATAGTATGTGTATATATTGTGTGTGTATGTGCAATGTGTGTATACTGTTTGTGTGTGTGTGTGTGTGTATAGTGTGTTTGTATAAATATATAGCATGTGTTAGTATGTGTATATATTGTGTGTGTGTGTGTGTGTGTACAGTGTGTGTTTATATGTATCATGTATGTTTTAATGTGTGTCTGCGTTTATGTTTAATGTGTGCATGTGTATACTGTGCTTGTATAATGCATGTCTATGCTGTGTGTATATGCATTGCATGTGTATAGCACATGTGTTTCTGTACACACAATGTGTTTGTGTATATATAGTGTATGTGTGTATGTGTTTCACAATTCTGCCTCCCATTAATTAACCCCAGCTTCATGTGCCTCAGCAGGGGTAGACAAATGTATATCTGTCTGAAGAAATAAGAACCTGAGTGCTGCTTTGTGTATATCAATGCGAACCAATGAGGTTTTGCTGCAGACACGTATCTTTGTCTGTTCATGTCCAGTCTCTTTCTTTTTAAACCTGAGATAATGTACCGGGAATGCTTGTGTACAGCATTCTAGACTATTCTGGCTTCCTGTTTTATTGTACTATTGTATGCGAGGAGAGGAGTGTGTTTAGCTTGTGCTAGTGTGTGTGTGCGTATGCTAAAGTTCTTTGTAGCAGGTGTACGATGACATGGGGACAGTGTGTGACTGTGCTGGAAGGACGTGATGTGTCTCGCTCCCTGCAAGTGCTCTTGTGTTCAGTGAAGCAGTCATGTGTATTGTGTAGTCACATAAAGATGCTGATGTGAGCGTGTAAATATAAATGGAATAGCAGGCAGTAAAAAAAAAAGGGACGTAAGTGCCATCATTTGTATACTTGCTGAATGTGAAAGGCACAAGTTGTAAAAGTCCATTCCTACATGCAGATCTATTTATATTTATTAATATTTCATAAGCTTGTGTGGATAGATCAGTAGCTTTATAGACCTGCGATAGCAGAGTGGCATGTACTGTAGAACGGCAGACAGATGATAGGAATTTATAGCACTTTCTGCTTTTCATGCTGGTCAAGCTGTGGCGGTAGTAAAAGGCAGCACCTGGTCTTTATGGAGGGTAGAGAATATTCAACATCTTGCATTGCTGTTCTAAGCCAGGTGTGCCAGATGTTGTGCTGCCATAATAGTGTCAGCTGTCCCTGGTCAGAACAGCCGGGCAGTCATCCAACCTTTCACATTTTCCCTGTAAGCGCACCTGTAAAGGTACGAGGAGGCCACATTATTTCCATTTGCAGTGTGAAGCCAGGACATGACAGAAGGATTCTGGGGAATACGGTCTGATATGCAGCAGAGAATACATTCCAGATCAGATATGTGGTTTATGTTATGAAATCCTTCATTGACAACAGATGTGTAGGTCACCTTCTGCCAGTGCTGCCCTACAGTTATGTCACAAGTCTTGTCTAAGCTCATCGAGTCACACGTCTTTGATATAAGTCCGGGTAACTTGGTGACCTGAAAACGGCATATGCAATTATATTTTAAATAAGAAAACCCTCAGTACATGACCAGTACGTTAATGTGTTTTATTATCATAGGTGTATAATTGAGAAGACAAATGGCATCTTAACCGCCACCATTACTGGTAACTACCGTCAGTTCACCTTATTATGTATGAAGCCCAGGATTTGACTGAAAACCATGCGACTCCCCATGCAGTCAATCTCTAGTGGTGTGTTACTATAAATGGCCAGTGTTTTGGACTTGAATAGACCCTAGATTGTACTTTGTTTGAGAAACCTGAACAGTTTTATTCAATAACCACGTATCCGTTTTCTGGGCGGACATCAGCTGGGGTGTAAACTGGGCATAAAGATAAATATACATAAAGGAGTCTGCCTAGCATCAGCAAATCATCTAAAGGGGTCCATACACTGGTCGATTTCAGCCATCGATTGATCAATTCTATGGAATTGCATTGGATCTAATGGTCCAATAATGCATTTAGATCGATTTCCAATAGATTTAATTCTGCAATCTATTGGAAATCTGTTCCTAGTGTGTGGCACTCATCAGATAGGTTCCTGTCCGATTCTACTTGACAGACATCTGACAGAAATCTATCTGATGGTCAAATCTGCTGCAAATCTACAAGTGTATGGCCACCTTAAAGGTGCATACTAATAATGATAAAATTTTGCCAAATCTACAGTATGTAGTACAAGGGTTGAGTGAATAGACTTTGGATGGATATGTTAGGTCAGGGATGTCAAACTCCAGTCATCAAGGGCCGAGATCCTCACACATTTTTGGCACAGCTCAAACAAACTGATGGGACTGAATCAGGAAGGGTGTGGTTCATCAAGTAGAATACATTTCTCAGTCCACCCAAATCGCTGCCATGGATGTGGTCCTCAAGGACTGGAGTTCAACACCTGTGCTCTAGGTAGTCCCTCTTATTACATAAATGTGATAAAAGATTGTACAGTCAAGCTTGTATCATTAGTGGGGACCATAAAGTGGGCCTGAACTCAGAACTTCCTTTCTGCTCTAAAAGATAAGCAGCAGCATGATAACCTTTAAAGAAAACATTTATTTTTTTTACAGCTGATACAAATCCTGCAATAAATATGAGCTGATACAGCTGAGAGATCAAATCACACTTGTGATTAGTCACAGATGAGGGGGGAATTAGACAGGCAAATCTCTTTAAATACATACAGGGTGCATTTCTCTATGTTTTCCTTCTGTCCTGTGCAAGAGTTCAGGTCCATTGTAAGGTAGCTTTGGAGTATAGCAGCTTAAGGACTTTACCTTGGAGTTTGCTTCATGAACCCAACATGAACGCTTTTGTCAAAATCCCTACCCGAAGAACCTATGTCACACGCAATATGCTACCCACACAAAAGCCTTGTAACTGTTATAATTTTATACTGTTACCACCATTTCACCTATTCAGTCATTGTAATCTCTAGATAAAGCACTGCGCTTCACTTTGTATAATTAGTACCTGTGTTACATGAAAGGTAATTACATGATTCAAAGAAACCTGTCAGTAGATAATACAAAACTTTGTTGCATCCCATACTGTTTATTAAACGCAGGTTGCACTCTAAAAATAGATAGCATAGTGCAGATATGGACTGTTATACAGTATAATGTAGGAAATCAGACAATAATTATCTCGGACTGGAAAGTGCACTTACACCGTGGCTCTATGTACCACAGAACAGAGAGAAGAACATAAATACAAAAACCCAGATTGTTGAGGTGCCAGTTTGTGTATTAGGGCTGGTTCACTTGGGTGTTTTGCTGGCATTAAACGCAGCATTTTAAAAGTAACATCTTTAAGAATCTATAGCCATCCCATGCAAGTGAATGGGAGCGTTTAGTAGGAGCTTTTACAGGCTTTTATGAAAGCCTGTCAGTAGATCCCGCCGCCTTGTCTCGTGTCATAAGCAACATGCAGCTTCTAGAAGTGGTTTGCTGTTGCGTTTGAAAGCCAGAACAAGCCAATGAAAGCCAACAAAATCCCAAATCCTAGCTCTTTCCCTACACCCACTTCATGCAAAAGCCCAGAAAACGCTGCGCTCTTCTGAAAGCCATTAAAAGCCTTCAAAAGACATTAAAAGCCTAGCTGTTAAATACTGGCTTTCAAAAACTTGCCATGGATAAGTACATGGAAACTGTTATATATAAAGCTCTATGTATGACTGTATTCAGCTTAAAGTATTTGTGTACATACATTAAATGTAGATAATGTGTCCTAAAATAAGTCCCTGATAAATAATGCAGTATTGAACTCACACTGGCATCAGTGCAAGCAAGTACTGGTTAAAAGCTTGGTTGTTTACTGGCATCCTGGAAGTACTATAATGATATAAAGTTAATCTAATACATTCTAGCCAAATGCATTCAGAAGGCAGGCTGAGGCTAGGTAAACACCATACCAAAGCCACAAAAAAAAATGAATCTAAATGCTGGCATTTCACAATGAGTATTCGGTTATGGTGGCAAATGTCTGACAAGCCACCCCTGTGAATGAGCCCTTTCTATGTACATGGAGGTTCAGCTTGGCTGAGTTTGTATATTCCTTATGCGAAGAAGAGACAGAGAGAACACCTTTCTGATGCCAGCTTATTTTTATGTATAAACAGCAGCAATCAGCCGATAAAATCCATCCTAGCTAATTATTTTTCTTCCAACGCAAACACCACACAGAGCGTTCAGGAGATAAGAAAAGGCATAGAATTATTTCTCAGTTTAACTGTGAATGTTTGGATTGAGCAACAATAATCTGATGTCTGTATTGCATACCTTGATTGAATTTCTCCTAGTGGTCTTTCAGCAAGGATTAGCATACAGCAGGCCACCATTGAGATGACATACACGTCTGTATCTGAAATGTGGGCATAACATTACATGCCTCTTGGGGGCTTATCCCTGTATCTCAACCTTGTGTGACCTCTCCATATCTCAATACCTATCTGCCTTGCATATTTACAGTGGAACTGCAACCAAACCTTTCTCATAGTTCTTGATAAAAATGCATTTGTTTTTATAATAGGATGAGAAAGAGTTAGAGCTTCTTTCAGGAATGTATTGCTGTCTGTGTCTCTTCCAGGATTAAGATTGTTTTGAAGGAAGGGTTCTATGGTAACGCAAATAGCAGTATCAAATTGATGCTTTCTGATCCCTACCACCTCCAAATTAATGTTGAAAAGAATGTTTGTCATTAATATCACTGGGAAATGTAAACATCTTTCAGGATAGGTGAAGCAATCACAAAGCCTGAATGTCCAGAATAACCAATCAGATTAATTTGGTGGATAAAACACGTGTCCTCCTAATTTCTTGCTCTAGACTGCTGCTTCACTTTTTATTCAATTTTTTTCTGTGAGTTTGTCTCGGTAAAACATCCCGCTATGATCCTATGTCTATTGGTCTGCTCCATGTTCCAATTTCAGTAGCTCCCAGGTAAAGCAGAGGAAAACTCTCCAATTGGCTTTACTCACTGAAATCATCTTGGTCCGCCACACCCATCACCTATTGACCTGCATTGGCCTCCATTGAAAATAATCTTCAGCAGTATACCATAAGTTGTAATTGAATGTTTACCTCTACCAGTTAGGCTCCATTGCCAAACTCAAATTCAAAGCAAATCCGGGCCAAACATTTTATTGTATCGTGTGTCGCCACCACACACAATACAATAACGTTTCATTTTCGCAAATGATTCATTTTAATGGAAAATCAAATGTTTGGTTTTTATTTCAGATCAGGAAATTTGATCAAATGTCCAGTTTTGTTGATAATTGGTCTAGGGTGCATTATAAATTCCTTCATTTAAAGATGCAAGCTATTTTTGGACATTTGTGATCATTTTTTTCATCATTTGGGAAAAATTAAACATGTGTGACACATTGGTAAGGTTTTTACAAGAATTACAACTGGAAAAATTGATTATATTTTTTAATTGGAAAAAATGTGTATCCTGTGCGGCCACCTACCTGGCAGTCAAGTTCGCCATGTGGCTGTCCAAGGCAACTATGAAGAAGAACGGGGACTAGCGGGAAGGAAAAGATCACATGGGAAATGTGTGAAATTCCCTCTGCTCAGCCTCTAATTGCAACCGTTGCCCAGTTTTGCCAAACCGATTCCAAGAATTCTCATGATCCAACCAGACATTTGTTGAAAAATTTGCAAACCTGCCAGCGATGATTTTGCTCATCCCTACTACTGATTCACCATGACTCTATGCTCCTGACTAGTGTTGGGCGAACAGTGTTCGCCACTGTTCGGGTTCTGCAGAACATCACCCTGTTCGGGTGATGTTCGAGTTCGGCCGAACACCTCATGGTGTTCGGCCTTTTAAGTTCGGGTTCGCCCCGAACTTCTGTATGCCCCCGAACAGGGCCGAACAGGGCCCCTGTTCGGGCGAACAGGGCCCTGTTCGGCCGAACAGGCCGCAATACGGCCCCCCTATGGGGTCGCAGGCATAAGGGGGGAGCATGCCCCGATCGCGGGGGGGGTCGGAAATTCCCCCCACCCCCTCCGCTAGCGCTCCCCCCTCTGCCCGCTTCTCCATTCAAAAGTTTCAAGAAGTACCTGTATAGCGGATGGCCTGGCAGTGGGCGGCACTGTGGAGTGAGGAGGAGGAGGAGTCCGGAGAGTGACGAGTTGAGGGAGGCCGGGCAGCAGGCGTGAGGTCAGAGAAAGGGCGGAAGTTCCGCCCTTTCTCTGACCTCACGCCCGCTGCCCGGCCTCCCTCAACTCGTCACTCTCCGGACTCCTCCTCCTCCTCACTCCACAGTGCCGCCCACTGCCAGGCCATCCGCTATACAGGTACTTCTTGAAACTTTTGAATGGGGAAGCGGGCAGAGGGGGGAGCGCTAGCGGAGGGGGTGGGGGGAATTTCCGACCCCCCCCGCGATCGGGGCATGCTCCCCCCTTATGCCTGCGACCCCATAGGGCCCCCAAAATAGGGATGTTCGGGAAGTTCGGGGTTCGGCCCGAACATGCCGAACATCTCGGCCATGTTCGGCGAACTTTCCCGAACCCGAACATCCAGGTGTTCGCCCATCACTACTCCTGACTTGGGTTACATGAAGGGTGTCTTAGTGCTATTTCCCAGTCCCTCAAAGGCTCCTGTAGATGTGCAAGTTTACTGAAGGGTGGGCAAAGGGCTGGGCAGATAAGGGTGGTCAAGAAGATGCTGCATGATTCTTCCAGTTAGTGGCCACAGTAATCCAGTGTACATATATGTTGACTATGGCATTGAATTATGATTTAGCTGCTTCATAACTTGACAGCCAAATTGCAAATGCCTAAAAAAAAATATGTATGCAGTGTTCCAGGCATTAAAAACAAATCTATGTAAACAAGGCCTTAAACAGTAGGAGGCTGCTGAAAGCACCAGAGCCTGGTGGATTAGCAGAAATATAAGCCTCACTGTGAATCAGAAGATCACAGAAAATCTGCTGTTCTCTATGTGCCAGTGCATATACTTCTTTATCTCAATTCATATTTCAGCTACAGTGGAGGAGACATGCTTTTAATTTAAAGAACGAATACTAGCTATATGCTTAAAGGCATTCTTAAAGTCAAAGAAAAGTCTTGAGCTCGAAACAGCTGAAAAGATTAAAAAAAAAAAGTTAGATTTGCATAAATGTTGAAATATTAAGAAAATTATTTTTCTTAAAATTTCTTTGTAAAAAGTGTTTTTGAACTTGTGCAGGTTATACTTTTTGGTCGACCACCCTGACACTGATTTTATGCTCTATTTTTGTTTACTCCTGGTTTAGTTTTGAGAAAAGGCGACCATGATCGAAGCAAAACGATTCAGTGTTAACCCATCCAGCTAACACTTGGTTATACCCTGACTTGAAATCAAATGGGGGAATAACCATCATTTTAATACCTTGATTTTGATCAAATGTGAACCTAAATGTATTTGGAACGCAATGAAACTGCTGCCACCAATAGATGTGTACGAGATCAAATTTAGATCAATAATTTGGTTCAAAGTCATCGACTGAGGTTCTAGATTTAACTGATTTTAGTTTGTGATGTGTTTAGTAAATAGAACATATAATAAATGAAAAATAAAAGTGTAGTGCATGGCCTGCAAAACACTGGGTGTGAACTCTTCTCTGGATATCCTCATTAGATGAATGGAATTTGAGCTGCTTTGATGAATCTATCACAGCTCAGCACCCCCCACCTGTGGCCAACCAAACAGTAGGATTTTAGCACTATCTACTCATCATATTCTGTAACAAAGTCTAAAGTTCAATTTTAAGTAAAATGCACTGTTAGTCATGGCTATTGTGCAGGTGTGGCCACAGGCATGCACCTGCTCGATCACACTCATGTTTCAGAGAGCAATCTGCAATTGCGTAGTTCATAAAGGCTTTAAGAGGAACTCCAGTGAAAATAATGTAATAAAAAAGTGCTTCATTCTTACAATAATTATGTATAAATGATTTAGTCAGTGTTTGCCCATTGTAAAATCTTATAAATCCCTGATTTACCTTCTGACATTTATTACATGGTGGCATTTTACTGTTGGCAGGTGATGTAGCTGCTGCATGTTTTTTTGGCAGTTGTAAACAGCTGTAAACAGCTATTTCCCACAATGCAGCAAGGTTCACAGACAGGAAAGTGCCAAGAGTACGTACTCAGAATTTCTTTGTGGGAGGGATTTCACCACAATATCAGCCATACAGCACCTCCTGATGGTCTGTTTGTGAAAAGGAATAGATTTCTCATGTAAAAGGGGGTATCAGCTACTGATTGGAATAAAGTTCAATTCTTGGTCGGAGTTTCTCTTTAAACTACACATGTGCAGAACGCTCCTGGCTCGAGGAGGTGCATGGCCATGGCGGTGCATGCTCAGTTGGCCATCTTTCGGAAGGGATAGCAGTACACTGGAGGGGATCAGACAAGCGAGGGACCTGATAGACAGTGGCAGGCCGGAAGAAGCCCCAGGAAAGTGGATTTCAACTTATCTCCCTCGCTTCAGGTTTTCTTTAACCCCTTCTCAACCGCCTAACACCGATCTGCGTCGAGAGGGTGGCAGCCCCAAGGCCGCCTAACGCCGAAAGGCGTCAAGTCCTGGGGCAGGGTTTTTCAGGAGATTGCACATGCCGGTGCATCATCAGACTCCCAGCGGTGATCGCAGTTAGGAGATTGTTAGACGCCATCTATTTACATTGGACAGTGCTGCGAGTTACGGCAGCACTGTACTGGGGAAAGCCGTGTCACTCGGCTGTCCCCTACAAAGGCTCGAGCGATCGGCTCTCATAGGCTAATGCCTATGAGAGCCGATCGCTGCCATTGGCTGGCGGGGGGAGGGAGGGAAAAAAAATAAAAAAAAAAAATACACAAATTTATTTAAAAAAAACCCCACACAAATAAAAAAAACAAAAAAACACTGCAGCAACGATCAGAGCCCACCAACAGAAAGCTCTGTTGGTGAGCAGAAAAGGGAGGGAGGATTCATATGTGTGCTAAGTTGTATGGCTCTGGAGCTAGCTCTTAAAGCTGCAGAGCCCTAAATTGTGAAAAAATAGCCTGGTCACTGGGGGCAATTTTTTGTGTGCAACCAGCGGTGTAGCAATAGGAGATACAGAGGTTGCAACCGCACCAGGGCTTCTGGACCAGAAGAGGGCACTAGGGGCCTCTTCCATCCATCTTATTAGCTTTTCAGTGGTGCCATGGTGGTAATGAACACCTCTATATGTGCATTGCATAGTGGTAATCCTTAAAAAACTGTTTCCTAACTAGATCTCTCCGACACCGCAGCTGTCCTTTGTAGGTTTTGGGGCTCCATATCAGTACTAGAGTGCTCAGGGCCCCCATGATAAACTCGCACTTGGGTGCCATGCTCCTTAGTTACACCGCTGCCTGCAACATCTAGTTTACTTACTTTCAGCAACCTCATCTTGTTTGGACATGACCCATGTGAGGTTTGCAACTTCTATGAACTAACAGCAGGAGATTAAAAAACAAACAAACGGTATTTTAGCTTGCACACCTGCAGACTGTCATCAGCATTCTTGCAATGTGCAGCGTTGTAGCGCAGCAAGGCTGTGTAGATCAAATTGCCCATTTTACAAATCTTTTTTTTTTTTTTTTGCAGGAGAAGTGGCTCTTATGTTTAATACAGAATAAAGTAGCAGGTTTGTGCAGATGCACGCGATGTCATAGAACTCTCCAAGCAAGTGAAAATAAATCTATATACACGGTTTACCTATTGTGATAGAATATTCCCTGGGGAAATTAAAATAGGTGAAAAGACTTTTCATCATAAAGAATGGGCTGTCAGAAATACTTGCAGAGTGCACTATCATATAAAGCAGTTTTTTTCCCTGTTTATTGAAAATGGCATTGTAGATTCTGAGTCAGAGGCAGGGCCTACAGCTGGTAGATTTATACACCCATAAAAAAATTCTGCTCATTAGAAGAACAGACATTAGTGATGCTGAATAGATTCAGTTTATTTCACTGGTAGGGTTTAAAGATATAGTTGTTGTAGGAGCCTGAGGGTGGGTAATGTCATCTCTTCATTATATTTTACATAATCACCCTGTACAAGCTGAGGGGCATCTCCATGTCACTGTCACCAGATCTATAAAAGTACCTGTCACTAGTTGTAGTTGAAGGAAACCTCCAGGATCCACTAAATGAAATATTCCTTAAGTTATACCCGCTATGGTAAATAGTTTGAGTACTGTTTACCAGTGCTTATATTACACACTGATATATTCCTCAACATGGCATTTCTCCTATTGTGCACATTGAGTTGAAATGGCCTTATTGAAGGCTTTTTTACACAACCCTGCTGTACACAACTTTTGTCAGGCATTGTTTTGTGTTTAAGAGGAAAATTAGTGTCCTTGATGCTACAATGTAATGCCGGGCATACACGGCTCGAGAATGCGCCGGCATTGAGCCAGCGCGTCACCACTCGTCCGCGTGGATCGATTCCAGCTCGTCCCCGCGGGCGCTGCTAATCAGCGTTTCGTTTGCTCCCATTGTTCTCCCAGCCGGTATCGAGCGCGGAATCGATCCGGCGGGGTATTGGATAGGTTGGAAAGTATCAATCGAGCCATCAGCGGCTCGATTGATCATTTCAAACGAACCGTGTAAGCCCAGCATTAAAGACCTATTTGTATACTAATTTCACAACTAATTCCTTCAAGTAGATGAATCAGCTGGCTAGATAGTGTTTAAACTTGACAATCTGGTAAGGACAAAATAGGGTTAAAAGGTATATTTACAAATCTATTGATAGGTTGAGAAAACAAAAAGTGAGATAATATATAGTAAATCTACAGGATGCTAAATGCTCGTACATTTAATGTGAGTTAGTTATACTCACAGAATATCGAACAAATGGACACAAGCATTCAGCTAGAGCACGTAGGGGCAAACAATGGGCTTGATTTACAAAGCGGTGCTAACAGTTAGCACGCTGGTGAAAAGCCCTTTATCACGCCTAAACTCAGTTTAGGTGTGATAAGTTTAGGCGTGATAAGTTTAGGCGTGATAAGTTTAGGTGTGATAACTATAGCACCAACTGGGTTAGCACCGCAGTGCACAGCTGATCAAAAGTTTTGCGCTAGCAAAGTGTGGTGCACTTCGCATAGAGTTTAATGGCGCTGCTTTGCGTGCTGGACTTTGCGCGCGATCTAAACATATCTAAACTTATCACACCTAAACTGGCTTTTCACCAGAGTGGTGCAATGGTTATCACGCCTAAAGTCTCTAACTGGGTTAGCACCGCTTTGTGAATCGAGCCCAATGTGTGTTTTTCCATCTGCATTTGCATTTTTACCTGCCAAAGGGTGCTGTGTTCCTTGAAACATTGTAAGATGTTCTGTTTCTTTAAGTGGTATTGTCTTAAAGGAACTAAATGATCGCACTTAAACTAATTTTTAATTCTTTTTTTTTAACATTTTATTCCTTATTTTTATAGTATACATTACAAATATGTTTTATTTAAAAGCCCAATTCAGTGACACTACATGAAGTTCTCCCTTAAAATGAGCACAGTAGTTGCTGCTATATACAGATTTTTAGTAAGCCATGCGAACAAGGATTCTGTGTAAGATCAATCCTTGCTCTAGCGCACAGGTGTCAAACTCCAGGCCTGGAGGGCCAGATCCATGCCAGTGTTTTGGATGGACTGAGAAAGAGATGAATGTGTTCTACCTGATGGACCACACCTTTTCTGATTCAGACCCAGCAATTCATTTGAGCTGTGTCAAAAATGTGTGAGGACCTCGGCCCTTGTAGGACCGGTTTGACATCCCTGCTAGCAGCATCAGTATCTGAACTGACATGCTGATACAGTTAAAGGATACTCAAACTGACATGTGACATGATGAGATAGACGTGTGTATGTACAGTGCCTAGCACACAAATAACTATGCTGTGTTCCTTTTTTTCTTTCTCTGCCTGAAAGAGTTACATATCAGGTATGCAAGTGGCTGACTCAGTCCTGACTCAGACAGGAGGTGACTACAGTGTGACCCTCACTCATAAGAAATTCCAACTATAAAACACTTTCCTAGCAGAAAATGGCTTCTGAGAGCAAGAAAGAGGTAAAAAGGGGGAATTTCTTATTAGTGAGGGTCACACTGTAGTCACTTCCTGTCTGAGTCAGGACTGAGTCAGCCACTTGCATACCTGATATTTCACTCTTTCAGGCAGAGAAAAAAAAAAGGAACACAGCACAGTTATTAGTGTGCTAGGCACTGTACATACACATGTCTATTTCATCATGTCACATGTCAGTTCGGGTGTCCTTTAAAGAGGCACTGTAGTGACATATAGTAGAATGCAGTAAATTAACCATGATGCCCACTTTTACAATAACGTACCTGGTTTCAGCATCAGAAACACTTCCTGTAGCTATACAGCTGTATATTGGTATGTAGCCCCACCCTACTAGTGATGCTTAGCAATGTGAAATTATCTTCCCAGCGCATTCTGGGAGACCAGGGCCCATAAGCAATTCATTTTTTCACTTGAGTTATCTCCTAGGTAAAACTTTTCATCCTCTCTTTAAATTAAATTTTCATTATTTTACAATTGAAAAAGTACCAAAAAGTTGGTAAAGAAGTACTATCACATTTATTTTGAGTATTTTCTTGCTTTCTGGTGGCTTAAAAGGCATTTTATGACACGTTATGAATATATCACCTAGGAGAAAACTCAGGAGAGAAAGTGAAATGCATATGGACCCATGTGTTATTTTTAGTGGTTTGGGGAATTCTCAGTAAATTAACATTCCAAAGAGCTGGACTTGGACATCTTTAGTCCTGGCAGGTGCTGCCAGCACTAAAGATGTCGTCACCTGCGATAATTTTCAGAATGGAAATCGGGGTGAGGAAAGAGTTCAGTGGGGAAACACTGACTAATTTATAAAGCAATTCTGTAAAAAATAATACATTTTCTTCATTATGTTATTTTCTGTGCCGTTCCTCTTTAAAGTATAGCTCATAGGTATACATAGAGGCCTGGATGATGCGGCCCCTTGGCTTACCAAGTATCTGCAGAAATGTTCAGTGGTGTCTGTGTATTTAATTACAGTTACAGAAAGGAACTTTTTCAGACCTGGGGGAGTGACTCGGAAATCCCCTTTACTTTGTACTTGATAATTATTCTAATTAGCCAACTCTTTGTGCCACTCCCAGTAGCAGGTTCGGAACAAGCCGCACAGACTTCCAATTTCTCTTTGCTTTGATATTTTACATAGAAAAAAAATACTGCTTTCAGTGCAGATACAAAGGCTTCCTGTAACAAAGAATTTGTCCCATAATAAATTCAGATCTGAGGTATGAGATTAATTAGACTGGATGTGAAAATCCTGCAAGATGGTTTATAGTCAAACTCATGAATAGGGTGACGCTACTGTATATTACTATGGCAGATTCTGATCCTCATTTACTTTAATCACTTTACATGTTCATTTTTGGCGTTGTAACGAAACTATCCACAACAGATAACTTTTAAATGTCCAGCTTCCTTCTTAAAGAGGCACTGTAGTAACATATAGTAGCATACAGTAAATTATTCAGAATATCAATTTTTATGGTAATTTTCTCTCAGAATCAGAAACACTTCGTACATCTATATATTGCTGTATATTGGTATGTAGCCCCACCCTCTCAGTGATACTTAGCCTAGGCTGTTTAGCTATGCAGAATTCTCCTCCCAGAGCATGGGAGACCTGGCATAGTCAGTTTTATCTGACTAGTGTACAATCTTACTGTCAGTTGGGTACATAGTGATCCACTATAGATTTAGTACAGCTTTACATACTTGTTATAATTGCTTACCTTGTGTATTTGAATTCAATTGCTCAGCTGCTCCACACCATTCATGCTGAGTTTAGAAAAGCCAAAACTTTCTGGTGCTCATTCTGTTTGGGCAGATGTAGAAAACAAGCAACAATTGTTCCAGTGCAGCTAATTACTCATGCAGTAAGTGAAAAGTACCTAGGCTGTCGGTACTGTGGTGGTGCAACACAAATTACAGATTTCAGAGTCAAGTAACTTGGCCATAGTCAGTTTTGGAAATTCAAGTGGCATTGCATTTTAGAATACTTGCACTGACATGTTTCATGCCGTGAGGATGAGGAGCTGACCTTGATGTATTACTTATCTGTAATACTGAATGTGAGATCAGCATTCTGATTACCGTATATAATGTGACAGGTAAGTGTAAAAGAGTAGTGGATTATCAACACAATATTGTGGCAGGTAAACCGGTTTGTCTCTTTAAATATGTAGATTTATGACCATCGCTGAGCTTTAAAGTATACCTGTAGGGAAAAAAGTGGCCCAAATGGTTAATCACCTCAATAGAAGGAAGCCTCTGAATAATCCAGAGGCTTCCCCTGTCCTCTTCCACTGGCCCATTCCAGCACTGCGTTCCGCGAAAGACCATCAACAAGCCCATAGCGGTGGCTCCCACATGTAGCATGGACCCGATCGTACTTGGTATTTTCTGCTGAAGCCAGAGGGGGTCCCTGTTATGGTGCATTGGGGCTGCACACCCAGGAGCTTTGAGGTTCTCAGGGCTTGAAGGGCCATGCAGAGGAAGACAGGTGAAGCCTCTGGGGGATACAGAGGCTTCACTCTCCCGAAGGAAGTATAAAACTCATTAATTTGCAAACTTCACACGTTTGCTTTAACATTGGCATGGTGATGATCCATTCTCTTTGTCTAGACACACTGTCCTCGGCCCCAGTGAACTAGTCCAAAGGTCTGCTGAATCTCTCATCTGTTCAGTGTAAAATGTCAAAAACATAGCGATACCTGTTTAAGAAAATAGAGATTCCCTCCCCATCCCCTATTCATCCGGCTAGTGTGGAAGAAGCCATCTTGCAAAGTAATATACGGTATTACCCAGTCCAGCACCACGTTGCCTATCTCTGTAGCTTGTACTCAGACACGTACACTCTTTTGTGTTAACTTTGGTTCATGTGTAATTTAGCTTCCTGCCACTAAATGATTGAATTTCCTGTTCTTCATACCTGCAAAACTCCCATACTCCAGTGTCTGCAGGTTGGTTATGCCTTTTACTGCTCCAGTTACTTCCACTGCTACATGCCTTTTTGATGCTTTACTGGCTATTAATATAGAGCTGTTGTCTCCCGTGGCTTCAGTCAGAGCACCCAATCTGCATGCTTGTTGAGGGGAAGTATTAGAGAAACAGGATCAGCAGGAGAGTCAGGCAACTGGTATTATTTTAAAAGGAAAAAAAATCCATATTTTTCTCAGTTTAGGTTCCCTTTAAGCCCCCTTGATGCCTCTCAGTCCCTCACCGTCTTCCTGGGAGCTCCTGTTACCCGCAAACTTCCGGAAAGCCTTGCCGAGTCCCGCTTCGTCACACATGCGCAGCCCAGCTAGGCTCGCTCCCCTGTAGCACTCCCACGGCTGGGAGCTTTCTGCACTTGCTGCTTCCTGTTCCCTCTTCCACTAGCTCTTTCCTGTCTGATCAGCCAGTGTAAGGAGTCTCTATCAGTTCTGATCCTGCTTTTAGCATCACTCCAGGTCACCCATCTTTGCTGTGTCCATGAAGACCCTGTGCCTGCACAGCCCCTCTGTGATGCCACCTGGGTTGCAATCATGACTTATTGTGACAAACCATGCTTTCTGCTGTGTTCTCTTCTGTGTGCTGCAGGCATATTGGAAATGTAGACTCTGGCTATGGTATAAAGGAAGCCGGCATTATTAGTTGCTTTTTTTTCCGCCTGTGTCTCACCTTGCTGCAAAGATTAGTAATAAATCACCAAAAGAACTTTGAGCGTTCCGAGGAGCACTTTGTTTTCACTTAACAGCCCAGCTCATCCACAGAAATTTGTCACTGCAAATTGCTTCTAAATATTTTTCTTAAAGGGTTGTCCTGGGATCTCTCCGTCTTCTAATTGCTGCTGTGTCCGCAGGGCTCAGGAAACTGATCAAAGTTGTGCGGGTCTCCTGTGCCATGTCTTGTTTGCTGGCTGCATCGCCAGTATAGCTGTAAACTAGCTGCTTCAGAACGTAGGGCTAAGCCTGGCCAGCTGTCATTCAATGCATATCACAGGCCTCCCTCTCCAGCAACCACAGACAATTAAGACCTTTCTAATTTGTTGTTAGTATGTCAGGAAGACAGGATGCTGCGCAGCCCTCCTCCAGAGTATTTTAACTGTGTAGCCTCAATTCCCCGTCCTCTATTGACCGTTTTATCTATTTCCATCTCCAGTCTTTTTTTTTATTTGTATTTGTGTTAACCCCTTTGTGATTAGGGCTATTTCAAGCATTTGTCACCAGGGTAAGTTTGACCTTTTTGGATGGTTTATTCAGTTGCTAATAACTTTCTGTCTCCACTGTTGTGGAATCCGACTGGTACAATGAAAACAGCAGCTAAAAAAAAAAAGGATAGTGTTCTCAACCAGCCAATAGCAACACAGCTAAACCCTGATTGGCTGCTTTGGGCAGCTGCTTCACTTTAGGGCCCGTTCAGATCACAAATGTGGATGGCCATGCGTGCGGAACGCGTGCGGACCGCAACGCGTACGAACGCACGCCATCCGCGTTTGTGTGCGTTGCGTGGCTGATCCCATCACTGAAAAGTGAATGGGACAGCCACGCATTTTGACACTCTATGCACTGTCTGATGTCGTGCGTGTCGGCCTCCTGCACGCGTTTCCAAAACGCGGCTGGAAAGGCGTGCAGTGTGAACGGGCCCTTAGTTCTAGTTTTCTTTGCACCTGTCTTGCTAAATTTGACACAAGATGAGTTAGATCAGTCTGCAAGTCTATGTTCATTGATGGCTGAAACAGCTGTAGAGTAGATAGCATAAATCTCTAGAAGTAATCTCTAGAAGCCTCATTAGAATCCAGAACCTTTCCCCTCACGAGGTAAGTACCCCAGGGGCACTTTTTTCCTTACAGGTTTACTTCAAAGTGAACCCAATAAACGGATAAGATAAACAATTATATTTATCCTCCAACTCCTAAAAATTACTTTGAGTATCCCAGTGTTTTCTTTTATATTTAAACATTTATTAAGTATGTTGAATGTTTTACAGTCTCTAACCAGTGGCAGCTTATTAAGTCTCCCAGAGTTATAAAAAGGTAATTAGTTCATGTATTTTATCTCTCCCTGCCCTCAGAAGTTGTATTCTGCCAGGAAAACTTGTATGGGTGTAATTTGCTTATCAGTGATACTTACTATATTCCCGACAAGGTACCAACAAGACAGAAGCTGTCACTTCCAAGCTTCTGTCTTGGAAGTGAACATTCAGGCAGCAAAATAAAACAAGTGAAACAGCATGTTTATTAATGTTTTGTACTGTACATACACATGTTTTTCTCATTGTGTCATATATCACCTTGGGTACACTTTAAAGCAAACCTGAACTCATAAGGATAAACAATTGTATATATTCTCCTTCTCCTAAATTACTTTTTCGAACTTAACCACTTCACCACTGAGGGGTTTTACACCTTGAACACCAGAGCAATTTTCACCTTTCAGCGCTCCTTCCATTCATTCGTCTATAACTTTATTATTACTTATCGCAATGAAATGAACTACGTCTTATTTTTTTCGCCACCAATTAGGCTTTCTTTAGGTGGAACATTATGCCAAGAATTATTTTATTCTAAATGTGTTTTAATGGGAAAATAGGAAAAAATGTGGGAACAAATTATTTTTCAGTTTTCGGCCATTATAGTTTTTAAATAATGCATGCTACTGTAATTAAAACCCATGAAATGTATTTGCCCATTTGTCCCGGTTATACAACCGTTTAAATTATGTCCCTATCACAATGTTAGGCGCCAATATTTTATTTGGAAATAAAGGTGCATTTTTTTTTCAGTTCTGCATCCATCCCTAATTACAAGCCCGTAGTTTATAAAGTAACAGTATTATACTCTCTTGACATAAATATTTTAAAAGTTCAGGCCCTAAGGTAATGATTGATTTTTATTTTTTTTTATTGTATTTTTTTTTATTACAAAAAAATAATAATTGGGGAGTGTGGGAGGTAATGAGTTAATTTATTGTGTAAAACTAATGTATTTGTATATGTAAAATGCTTTAGGGTGTAGTTTTACTAACAGTGAGTTTGTGTTCATGCGACCTGTAAGCGTCCGGAAGGACGCTTACAGGAAGCACTACGAGGCTGGGAAAATCACAATGATCGCGCTGTTTCTCATAGAAGCAGCAGATCATTGCGGGGGCTTAGATCAACTAACGGGAATGGATTTTCCCGTTCATTGATCTCCGGGCGAGCGGGCGGCGACGTGCACGAGTGGCGAGTGTGCGCGCACGAGCGGCGGGAGCGCGGACAGCAGCGGTAGCACGGGAGGTACGGATTTCTCCGTCCCTTGGTTTTTTTTAAGGGGAGAAAAAGGGACGGAGAAATTCGTACCGCGGGGGGTAAAGTGGTTAAGTGAAAACAAACTGATGAGATAAACAATATCTATCCTCCTAGTCCTAAAAATGACATTTAGATATCCCACAGTTTTTCAATATCCCACAGTTTTATGTCATGTTTAAAAATGTACAAAAGTAGATTTATTGTTTTATCTCAGCTCAATGAAGCAGTCTGTCCTCCTAGATTACTAAAATACATGAACAATCTATGAACTGTTGACCTTTTTATGTATTCCCTGCACTCAAAAGTTGTTCTTTGCCAAGCAAGAGTTTTATGACTTATAATTAGGTATCAGTGAGTGTTATGTTATAGTCATAATAGGTCCAACTAGAGACAAAGGCACATATGCAATTCACTTTTTCACCTGGGTTTTCTCCTGGGAGATAATTTTTCATCTTCTATTTAAAATAACTTTCCAGTACTTTTCAACTAAAAAAGTACCAAAAAGTAAATGAAAAAGTACTATCAAAATTATTTTGAGTATTTTCTTGCTTGCTGGTGCCTTAAAAGGTATTTTATTGATAAGTTTAAAAATACCACCTAGGAGAAAACTCAGGAGAAAAAGTGAATTGCATATGGGCCCAAGTTTCAGTTGGATACCTGAATTCGTAACCCTTACAGTGAGGAAAAGAAAAGAGGAACACAGCCTAGTTATATGCAAGTTTGGCACTGTAGTTGCACCAATCAGTTCAGTATTGTAAATGACATCCCGCTTTGTCCAGTATAAGTCACTATTCTGTGCCTGTACTGATTAACCTGCTGTGTTATGATTTCTTCTTAAAATTTGTGCTTATAAAATGTATCTCTGCATTCTTCAACTTCTTTGTGGGAATCACTATCCATACATCAGCGTGCAGTTAAGCCATATACACACTAGATAGTTCTTGGCCAAAGTGGCTGGACTGGCAGGTCGTTAAGGCGAGCACAGGCTGACCCTATTGTGCTCTTAATCACCCTGCCCTCTCCATGCCATTCCACTGTGTCATCAGCCTTCCTTTCCCTTCCATAGCAACAGAATGTGTTGCTATCCTGTAGGTCATCAACACATCTGTAGAGAACTTGGCAGTTGACAAAACTTGTGTGTGTGTGTGTGTGTGTGTGTTCACCTTTAGGGAGGAGGGTGGACTAGTCATGAGTCATTTTTAATATAAAAAATGGAAAACATGGAAATGTCTTAAAATAGGACTAAATCTAAGGAGGCTGCATTATTTGTCCATTGCCTCTATTAAAGCAAGGTCAGAAAGATTGCACGCCTTTTAGGGAATGACCAGGTTAGGGAGCCTGTTTCGTAATCGGTATCAAAAATTTTAAATCAATATTTTTCGTTTATAGCTTGTAAACGAAAATGTAGTGCTAAATAGGTTGAATAAACGGAAATTAAATGGCAAAATACCATCTATAACCTATAACACTTGTATTAAGCATAGTAATGCAATGGTAGATTTTACAAGTATTTTACTGCAATTATACCTAACTGTAGGCTCACACAGATCTCTCCCTATCCCTAACCCTTAGACCCCCCTTTGTGTAAATATACATAATTTAATAATTTGCAAATATTACATATATTGTGCTGTAACTATACCTAACCCTACTCTCACACAGAACCCTCCCTGTACCTATCCCTAACCTCTAGACCCCCCTCCCCCTGGTGGTGCCCAACCCTAACCACCCCCCTGGTGGTGTATATTGTACTGTAACTATACCTAACCCTACTCTCACACAGAACCCTCCCTGTACCTATCCCTAACCCCTAGACCCCCCCCCCGGTGGTGCCTAACCCTAACCACCCTCCTGGTGGTGCCTAACCCTAAGACTCCCCTGGTGGTGCCTAACCCTAACCACCTCCCTGGTGGTGCCCAACCCTAAGACCCCCCAGGTGCTGCCTAACCCTAAGAAAATAACATGAATAGAATAATTTATATATTTGTAATAGAATAAATAGCCTTAAAATCACGTATACATTAATAATATAATAAATAGAAATATATATATATATATATATATATATATATATATATATATATATATATATATATATATATATATATATATATATATATATATTAGAAAAGATAGCCTTACAATCACGAATGCATTAAAAATCTTAAAATAACGGTAATATTAAAATCAATATATTAGTAAGTTAATAAAACTATAATCAACGCATTATAAGTGTAAAAAACTAAGTTAATACCAAAAGTGACTTATTTCTAATAGAACAAGGTTGAAAGCGATATTTAAGCATTATACGTATGAAAACAGATTTTAAATGATAAAATAACAAATAAGTGTAAACGAAAATGTACTTGTTACAGCCCTGAAAGCGAAATTTAAAAACGGAAAAATAAGTAAAAGCTCCTATAAGCGAATTTTAAAAACGAAAAAATAAGTAAACCACAAAGTTAAAACGAACTTGTAAATGATATTTGTAATAAACCTTATTCTGTAAAAGAAAACTTTTGTTAATAGGATCCCTGCAACCGCTATTTCTCGGGCGCCCAAATTTCCTGTTGGATGCCCAATAGCCGATATTTTGTATTGCATTCTATGGCGGTGCCCTTTTTGTCCACTATCCATATGCGCCCTTTTTTACTGCCCCGTATTAAGACATTTTAAATACACTTAAGTTTAAGTAGACTAGTGATTGAATGCATCCATATTCGATCTTGCATATAACATGTTGTGATAGACAAGAACCAACATTTCCAGATCTCATACACTCTTCTTCAGGGTGTGAAAGACTCAAGCTGATAAAGTGACAAATCAGCACATATGTAGAGAAGGAACAATTGATAGTTAATCAGTCAACCAGTTAGGATGATGTCATAATTCCTGCCAACTAGAGTAAATACACTAGTAATTAAAAAACAGAGGCAGATAAAACAACAATTAAAATATTTCAAAGCTACATTAGTTTAAATCAGCCCTGATGTGTTCTAACTCAGAAATGACAGTTTCTGGGGGTGGATGTGATTTGTTTTGGTTGCAGGTTTTAAAAATAAAGATTTTAATTTGTTTGTTATTCATGGATAAACTGAGAAATCTGTGAAAAGTGATTCTTTCAGTTCCTCCTACTGAAATTTTGTCAACATATTTTTTAAGTAATCATAATCTTAAACATTTTCTTGTGTTTCCCCTTATCTCTTAACATACCACCTTTCTTGTGCTCTCGACTATTAAAAGGCCTGAGAGGTGGAGCTTAACTATTGTAAGTAGAGCAAGTTTCTCAGTACCCAGCACAGGTGGGGATTGCCTGATGCTTGGATAACACTAAAGTCCCCCTCCCCCCAGAGAACAGCGAAGGGGATTACAAAAGTTGGGGTAAGAAGGGGATTGTCTACATTGAAGATATAATTTGGAGGGACACACAAGGCAGCAATCAGTGCCTGTAATAAGTGTACCACCACACGCATAGAAAACTTTAGGAGGTTAGGACAGTCAATACTTGAATAATTCGGGAGACACAAAGACTTGTTCCCCTATTGCAGGCAGTGGTTTGGACACACCCAGCCCTGGGATGGTTCCATTCAGCAGGTTGTTGGTTTATTAACTCTAGTGTTGTAGCCCAAAACCTATACAAATTGTTGCTGCCTACACATAGTTACATACAGTTACATAGTTATTTGAGTTGAAAAAAGACATACATCCATCGAGTTCAACCAGAGAACAAAGTAAAACACCAGCCTGCTCCCTCACATATCCCTGTTGATCCAGAGGAAGGCGAAAAACCCTTACAAGGCATGGTCCAATTAGCCCCAAAAGGGAAAAAAATTCCTTCCCGACTCCAGATGGCAATCAGATAAAATCCCTGGATCAACATCATTGGGCATTACCTATATAAGTTGTTACCTTTTTACATACAAATTGTATTCTTAACACCAGAAGCCTTTCTGAATTACTTTAAAGGCTTATTACTAAGCCTAAAATATTCACAAATTGTTGCTGCCTACACATATACATGTTGTTACGTGTTCGCATACAAATTGCGTACTTGACGCCAGAAGACTTTTTTTCATTACTTGGAAAACCTATTACTTAGGAATTTTTGGATGGTACTATGATTAATTATTCTTCACAAGTATCTTTGAGTTGATTGAAGAATATTCATTGAAGATATCATATGCTGTGCATATTTTTTTTTTTTTTTTTTTGCAATAAAGGAGCTAGCAAGGAACTGCAAGGCTTTGTGTTTCCTGGTTAGCTAAGTGTCCCTGCCTATTAATTAAAGGGGACAATGTGCTTGAGCGGAACTTCTGAAGTGGGCATGCTCCGAATGCTTCTGGACATGGCTGCAGCACTCTGCTTGTGTGTGTGGGGGAGGGGGGGGGGGGGGAAGGTGGACATACAGAAAGTGTGGAGTGGGTCCTAGCATGTGCCACTCCTCTGGCTTCTTTTCAACTGGCTTCAGTAGCAGCCACAAGCGGGGACAGAGTGCTGCAATAGAAGAAAGTCCAATGAAACCAAGGGACCTGTATGGATCAGGACTACATAATAGTGGTTTAGGATTTTGGGTGTCAGTTCAGATGTTTTTTTACAGTAACTCTGAGATTCTTCCAGCCCTGCCATAGCCTTACAGGTCCCTCTGTTTCCACCCAGTTCACTCCCTCTAAAAGATCGTCCTTTGCAGGCTACTGTGCATGCGATAGACAAATATATGTGCACTGCATGTTACAACCAGGATGAAAGGATATTATGTCCAAAGTGAAACAGTTCTCCAATGCCAGTGTCAGACAAAGAAAAGAAGAACGGTAGCATCCAGTGCAGCTCTCTCATGGGTGGGATTTGACAAGTGTCTGTATCAGAAAAAGGAGAGAGAAGAGAGCACTTCTATGGTGCAATACCTTTAATTCAGTTTGCAAATTGCAAAAGAAATGCATGTACAAGATCGCATACATTTGCAAGCATATCTCACATGCCCAATGTACCACTCCTTGGACGTTGACCATGGCCAGCGGGGGGCAACAACAAGAGGTACAAGGTAGGTCTGGAGTCCAGGCAAGCTCCGTGTGCTGGGTGATAATGACGATGCGTTTCGACACACCAGTGTGTCTTTGTCAAGTCAGGATCTGAGGAGTGGAACATTAAGCATGTGTAATATGCTTGCAAATTTATGTGATCCTGTACATGTGTTGCTTTTTCAATTTGCAAACTGTATTAAAGGTATTGCACCATAGAGACGCTCTCCTCTCTTGCTGTTTTCTGATACTGTGCATGCAATGCCTGGACTGCGTGCCTCCTAGCTCATGCTCCCGTGGCTGAGAGTGATCTACACATTAAGGCTTAAGGCCTCAGGGTCCTGATCGAGGAGATACGTGGCCGGAGCTGTGCATACACAGCAGGTCCAGTAGGAAAGCTTTTGTAAGGGCACAGTAGCATAATGGAGCAGCAAAGGAGGAAACTGAAGGACTTATATGGCTACAGGGTCTGGAAGAAGCACCAGGTAAGTAAGGTAAAACTTTTTACCCCATCTCAGGTTTACATTAACCTTCCAGCAATACTCACTAAATCGCACATGACCCAGGTGGGGGTTGTAATTGGCACTGGCTGGATAGTGTAATGGTTAAAGAGAACCCAAGGTGTTTTTTACCAGGGCTGTGAAGTCGGCACAAAAATCATCTGACTGCGACTCCTCAGTTTAGGAAACCACCGACTCCAACTCCAGGTACTCAAAATTGCTCTGACTCCTCGACTCCGACTCCACAGCCCTTTTTTTTACAAAAGATAATGGGACACAAAAACATGTGGTACGCACAGTGACATGCCTCTATGTCCTTATTGTTCGCTGCTAGTCCCCCATGCTCTGCTGTCTCCCCCTGAAAATAGTGGCAGTCTAGCGACAATCTGCTTGTTGCTAGCCTGTTATTTACCTTGCACTTGTCAATCCTTGTCTCCTCTGCCTCCCCCCCACATTGCCTCCCCGCCTTCTCCATCGAATTTCTCCCTGCCTCTTTCAGCTACCTCCAATCGGAAGATAAGCCGTGACCCCCGAAATACTACCTGGGTCGCGGCTTAGCTTCTGATTGCAGGAAACTGACAGAGGAGGAGAGCAATGCGATGGAGGAGGCAGAGGAAACAGCCTCTCCAGGCCTCTGATACAGGAGACCTGGGTTTGAATCTTGGACAAAGCACCAGAACTGCAGCCACTAGGGCGTGCTCAGTAGGCAGTATCAGTAGCAATGTTAGGGAGCCTTGCCCAAGATCTTCTTGCTGAATAAGGTACTGGCTTACTTAACAGGAAGAGCTGAGATTCAACCCTGGTCTCCTGTGTCAGAGACAGAGCCCTTCAGCATTACACTATCCAGCCACTAAAAGACAGGACTTATAACATTTATATTTTGCATTTCTCCTGGCGGAAACAAATATGGCAGCCTTTATATCACTACTGTTCAGTAAGCCAGCACCTATTCAGTAAGGAGTTTGGGCTAGACTCCCTAACACTGCTACTGCCTACTGAGTGCGCCCCTAGTGGCTGCAGTTCTGGCGCTTTGAGTCCACCAGAAAAAAGCGCAATATAAATGTTCTGTGTCTTGTCTAATTGCAAACAATTTTATATTATATTATAACTTTTTATTACATTTCCATAATGGACAAAAGCATCCATGATAAAAAAAAGGACATAATAAATAACCATACAGAAAAAGATAATTAAACAACAACTTGTAATACACATACATGTCAACCCCAACAGTCAGCACTAAGATATACATACAAGCACAGAAATAAACAGTAGCTGTGTAAAAGAGACGTAAGTCATTGCAAACAATTTTTAAGAAATCCTGTCCACATTTGCTACACTACTTGTATTCTCCTGTGATTTTCAACAAAATCTAACTGTATCAATTCCTATGTCTATTTTCTATTTGTAGGTGATATAACAATGCTGATCAATGCATAGATTTTTGAAGGGCTCTATTTATTCCCTCGGGATGCAATTTCAAGTAAAACAAAACACACAGTGCTATATTTCCAGATGCAAGCTTATTCAATAACATGGCAAGAAGCAGTGATGATGACATGAAAAGTGCAGGAAGCCATCCCAGTCACAGGAAACCTGATTCGTGAGGGTAGCATATTTTGAGGACTATAATTTTGAATTTAATCCTAACAGCAATCAAGAGCCCATCAGCCCATGCAGAGATTGATTGATAGTAGGGGCACTGGTAAGTAACAAGATTGTAATAGAAGATAAGCAGGACACTAGCGTTCTGAAATGACTGAAGTGCTGCCAGCTAAGCCAGGGGTAAGCCTGTTAGGGAAGAATTACAATAATCTAAACAGGAAATGATTAATGCATGGGATAGAAAGTATTGGCAAATGTTAGGCTTTCTTTTTTTTCAGTTGCACCAGGCCTTGTTCCAACAGAGAGGGATGGATCAGAATCAGAACCATTTCCCTATCAGTGAATGAGAACTGCAGTACATCGTCCACTCCAGTGCTGGCTATGTACATTTCAACTGCAGTCATTTAATGGCACTATCAGTTCAGCAATCATGTATGCAAAATGGAAGTGACAAGTTAAAGTGAACCTGATGTGAGAGTTCTATGGAGGCTGCCATATTTTCCATTTAAAGGGAACCTAAACTGAGAAGGATATGGATTTTTCCTATTAAAATAATACCAGTTACCTGACTCTCTTGCTGATCCTGTGTCTCTAATACATTTAGCCACAGCCCCTCAACAAGCATGCAGATCAGGTGCTGTGACTGAAGTCAGACTGGATTAGCTGCATGCATGTTTCAGGTGTGAGATCCAGATACTACTGCAGCAAATTGGTCAGCAGGAGAGTCAGGCAACTGGTATTGTTTAATAGGAAACATCCATATCTCTCTCAGTTTAGGTTCCCTTTAAGCATAACCAGTTGCCTGGTTGTCCTGCTGATCCTCTATTACTTTTAGCCATAGACCCTGAACCAGCATGCAGCATATCAGGTGTTTCTGACAATATTGTCAGATCTGACAAGAAGATTAGTTGCATGATTTTATTTCTTGTTATTCAGACACTGCTGCAGCCAAATAGATCAGTTGGGCTGCCAGGCAACTGGTTTTGTTTAAAAGTAAATAAACATGGCAGCCTCCATATCACTCTCACCTCCGGTTCACTTTAAGAAGGATCAGCTCATTGTCATTGTTCACAATTAAATGCAGTTGGTTTCTCACATGGGAGGAACAGTGAGTTGAAACGCATTTAAGTTCTTTGCAATTGTTTTAAAATTGATAGCTTAAAGAAGCTGCATCATAATGTGTGTGTGTATATATAAATATGTATATATGTGACCAGCATTGGAGGATTGTCCAAAGGAATGATTAGTTGATGTGAGATTCTTTCTTTGTTTTTTTGTGTTTTTCCAAGTTAAGTCACAGGTATTGTTGGTGTTTGAGTTTAACACACCCAAATACTGCAGAACAGCACATTTCAGTACCGGACAAGCACTTAGGGGCAGTTCACCTACTTGTGCTACACGGCACTCCTCACGTGAGTCCATACTTACTCCTTCTGGCTTTGCTAAGCTTCGGAGTTGCATGACATGCGCCATTAAGTGCAAGTCATTGAACTGCCCTGTCCGCTTGTTCTGTATTGATATAAAGTGTGCTGTTCGGCAGTCTTTGCTGTTCCGAATTCAATATGCTGAATTTAAACACCGACACTAGTCTCAGGTAAAGAGTCTTTCTTGCATAGGTAGTTAACACTACACTGCAGCCTCACATGGGCTTCTGTGCATAGTTACAATCTTCGGTTAGTATGCAGGATTTCTAGCAGATCGCCTGTTGAATGAGCAGCTGCTGCTTGTTAACTGTTCAGCCTAAAGGTGGCCGCACACCATGCAATTAAAAGATCCAATGTTTCACCAATTCAATCATTTAAATCAGTTGTCCTGAAAAATTGTTAGCTTTTCTTTGTTTTTGATCAATATATCTGACCGAATTTCCATTTTTTCTTGATACTTGGGAGATTGGATATGTTGGAAATTTCAGACCAACTTTATCAAGAATTGTATGGTGTGTGATGGATTGTCAATTACTTGATGTACATTTCCAATCAATTTTTTCTGAGCTTTCAATTATTTTACTCATGATTGGGGGAAAATTGAACATAGGTGTTTGGTACATTGGCCAGATTTTTGAATTGTTACAATCAGTCAGAAAAATTGATTGCTATTTTTCAATTGAACCGATATTTAAAAAATTGTGAAATGGCCTCAGTGTGTCAGTGCATAATTACATGCATTGTTTAGTATACGCATAGCGCCTAACTGCCTGTTTTTCAGAGGGACTGTCCCTCTTTGGGATATGAATCCCTCTCTCTCTCTTTTTTCCTCATTTGTCCCTCTTTCAGGGCTAATGTACAGATCTATGTAAATATGTGTATTTGACTACTGAAATACTGAAAAATGTGTTAAATATACTGTGAAAATTAACAAGGATAGAAAGAACTGGTGTGGTTTAAATTATAAAACCACATATTTTCCTTTAAAATCTTTATGGTCTGCATGTCTAGTGGTGTGACAGGAGTGTGGTTTGAGCGGTGTGGCAGGGGTGTGGCTTAAAGGACAACTGAAGCGAGAGGGATATGGAGACTGCCATATTTATCTCCATCTAAGCAATACCAGTTGCCTGGCTCTCCTGCTGATGCTCTGCCTCTTATACTTTTAGCTATACCCTTTGAACAAGCATGCAGCAGATCCGGTGTTTCTGACATTATTGTCAGATCTGACAAGACTAGATGTATGCTTGTTACTGGTGTTATTCAGAAACTACTGCAGTGAAATAGACCAGCAGGGCTGCCAGACAACTGGTATTGATTAAAAGGAAATAAATATGGTAGCCTCCGTATAACTCTCACTTCAGTTCCCCTTTAAGTGTCCCGTTTTCTTATCTCAACAAGTTGGGAGACATGGTACATAGGATTTAACAGTATGACTTAGACAAGGGCTGTGAACATTTGCCAACTGATAGCTGACACAAAGAATAATCCAGTCCACGTTTTGCTGAATGACTTATGTTTTTGGATGTACTTCAACCTTAGTAACTCAGCCTTGCTTTGAATGGAGATAAACTAATTGCTAGTAGGATTCAGTGAACTTACAGCTGTGCAGATGAATGCTTGGATTCAGCAGCAGACACCAAGCTAAATTATCCATCTTACTTGTGTCTGCATGTGAATCCAGGCCCCAGACTACGCAGCAGCCCTGCTTATTACAATAGCTTTAAATGAAAGCTGCGAGCAGTGACAGATCCCTCTGTGACAAGCAAAGCTGAATGAGACGGGCACTACAGTGCCCACCCACACTTAGCTGCTCTCACAGCACCTGAAGGGCATCCTGCCAGAACTGTAGTATATCAGGTTTTTGTGTTTATAGCAGTAGTGAGCTAGGGACTACTTTATTATTTGCTGAGAGTTTAGAAATTCAATTAGCTTTCACGCTTGGAGAAGTGCATGGTTGATCCCTTTGTACTTCATAATAGAGACTTAATCCCTCATGACTCAGTGGGGCCATAAATGGGATGATTATTTTGTGTTTCGATAAAATGATTCATCATTTTTGTTCCGGGAGTATAGTGGTTAAGTAGTTGGCCCTCCAGTCAGGCCATCTTGTACTCTTGTTTTGTAATTGTTTGGTTTTCTGTGGTATTTTTTTTTTCCAGCCATAAGGAATGATTTATAGAATAGCCATTAGAAATGATTAATTTAGCCAGTGTTGCCATTTGAAATCACCCATTTGTAATTACTGCAAGGGATGTGATGAGGTTACCACTGGCAGTCTGTACTCTTAGCATTCACTGTTATGATTAGGTGAGGGTTTAACAGAAAAAAAGTAGCTCTCCACTGGATGTTGCTGTTTCCTCCTACTTCCCGAAAACATACCAGTAGTTTAACTGGCATTATACCTAACTGGCAGTAATGTGTGTGCATATGGTAGGGATTAGTGATGGGCGAACAGTGTTCGCCACTGTTCGGGTTCGCCCGGATTTTGGCCTGTTCAGGTTCGGCTCGGCACCCCCCGAATACCTCATGGTGTTCGGGAGGGTGCTCGGGCAGGCTGCCCGAACCCGAACAGGCCTTCTTTGTTCAGCCGAACACAGCCGTGTCCGGTCGAACATAGCCCCCTATAGGGTCCCAGCATAATGGGAGAGCATGCCCCGAGCACGGGGGAAGGTCGGAAATGCCCCCCACCCCTCCCCGCTAAGCTCTCCCTTCTGCCGGTACCCTATAATTAAATTTAAGTGCCCAAAAGTACCTGAGGAGGAGGAGGGCAGAAAGAGGGGAGCCGGAGTTCTTGGGCGCTAGTACCATCTGGTACTTCCGCCCTCTCTTGACGCACTTTCTGTTTACATTTGAAGTCGCGTCAAGAGTGCGCAGAAGTACCGCGATGACGCGTACGAGGGTACGTGTCATCATGTAGATGACGCGTACCCTCGTTCGCGTCATCGCGGTACTTCTGCGCCCTCTTGACGCGACTTCAAATGTAAACAGGAAGTGCGTCAAGAGAGGGCGGAAGCACCAGATGGTACTAGCGCCCAAGAACTCCGGCTTCCCTCTTCCTGCCCTCCTCCTCCTCAGGTACTTTTGGGCACTTAAATTTAATTATAGGGTACTGGTAGAAGGGAGAGCTTAGCGGGGAGGGGTGGGGGGCATTTCCGACCCCCCCCCCCCCCCCCGCGCTCGGGGCATGCTCTCCTTTTATGCTGGGACCCTATAGGGGCCCCAAAGGGACATGTTTGGGTTGGGTTAGGGGTTCGGCTCGAACATGCCGAACATCAGGGGCATGTTCGGCCGAACAACACCGAACCCGAACATCCAGATGTTCGCCCAACACTAGTAGGGATGCTAGCTTTTGGGGACAGGGACAGATATGTTGTATATGTCTGCTTTGTAAAGTGCTGTGTAATACGTGGAATAGAAACATTCAGTAAAAAAATGAACTATAGTACATCTGTAGCAGGTGTGATCATCCCTTACAACCATCCCTTACTAGGAGGCAAACCTATTGAATGAAGCCCATGGTGGGCTAGATTACTGTTTGGTGAGTGTCCTGGTGCTGCCCGAGTCCCTCAGGGTTCTTCCTGTCCCTAGTCCAGGTTTTTCCCCTGCCTCCTAGAAGTTGTGATCGCCGGACCTAGAATTACTTCTCCCTCCGAGATGCTACAAATCGGAGGGGGAATAGTATTTAACACCGCTGGGAATTTAAGCAGCAGCAGAGTGAGCCATCATCCAGCTCACTTTGCGCCCACCAGCTCACCGGCGGTGTACATATACGTATGCCTGGTTCAGGAGTACTTTGACTATTACTTGAACTATGAAGTGCATTTTGTGATAATTATGTATGATTCAGAGGATCTTATTTACAAAGGTTCAGATGTAAGCTCATTGGAAAATATTAAAGGAAAGCTATAGCATAAAAGATATTTTGCTACCTCTATGGCAGAGACAAGGTTGAATTCATAATTTATCCACTCCTAGGCCAACTTTCTTGATGCTTTCCTTCTAAATGCAGCAGCACCCCTCTCATAAGTGTAGTGCTCTCACATGCATATACAGCAGCTCTCCTCTTTCTTGTTCAGCTCCCCGCTTCCTCATTTGCAGCCTCTGTTTTCTACTTGCAGCCTATGCTTACAAATTCAGCAACTCCTCCCATGGCTAGTTGCCCAAGGCCCAGACCTTTGTAGCCTTTCTATAAATCTAAATATCGTAGCCTTGCTATAAATCTAAATATGAAAGCCGCCATATCCCTCTCACTTCAGGTGTCCTTTAACATGTAAAGATTTCCAGGTATGCTATGAAGCAATTGCACAATGGAAAGACATGAAATCTGAGTACAGATCCACGGAGTATCACTATGGTTCCCACCAAGTATCATTTTCCTTTAATTTTTAAAGTGACACTGAAGCGAAAAAAAACCCAAAAACTTTTGATATAATGAATTGTATATGTAATATGGAAAATTAATAGAACTTTAGTAGCAAAGAAAATTGTCTCATATTTTTATTTTCAGTTATATAGCTTTTTTTATAACCTTGCTTCATCCTCTAATATTTGCAGTTTACACACAACACTCAGTATTTTAAATGATTTCACAGAGCAGGCTAATGAACTTTTCAACTTCCATCTGTAGTAAAACCTTAAACAAACAAGATACAGTGAGAGACAGTTGAGATAAAAGTTTCAGAAGTCGGAGCTCTCTGTACTTTTTAAAGTTGATCCGAGATGAAAAACTAACTATACTGTAATAAGTAACTTGTCTATACATCTTATCTAAAGTTTACACAGAATATCTAGCTGCAAACAGCTTCAAAAGTGTATGATTATTTATTCCTGTGATACAATAAGGGCAGCCACGTTCTGTTTGTCACATTATCACAGTGTGTGATGCACATTATCACAGGGGCTGAGGGCTGGAGATGCTATCAGCTTGCCTGTGTGTAAATTTAGTCCCCTCTCCTCCTCCCCTCTGCCTCTGAAATCAGTGGCTAGTAACCTTCTCCTCCTGCCCAGACCGAGCTCCCATAAGCCCTTGCTACAGTGCCAAGGCACAAAAGGAGCTGTGGGCGAGGCTTGTTTAGTTTATAGGGAATTTGAGTATTAAAACAAAACAAAAAAAGTATTTGGCTTGAAGAATGCCCTATAAACTATACGAAAGGAACACAATTATGCAATGAGTAAAAGTTTATCTCTGATCCACTTTAAGTTGCAGTGCTCAGAGAAGCTCTTTTGCATACATAACAACAGAAGTTTTTTAACTCTTCCTATAGTGGAAACCATATGAGACTTCTATCTGAGCTGCTAATGTTTTATGTCTTAGCTGTACTACACATACAAATCATTACAACATAAGTTTATATTCCCTTCAGATTCCCTTTTGATGCTGCAGATTGAAATGGAAAGGAGTTCATATTAGCATTCATTACAAAATGATGTATATTGGCATTGATATATGCATTACAAAAAATGGTCTACTGAATGACAAACGTTTACAGCTCTGTGTTATACCGGACCGTATCAAGGTTTATGACAGGTTAGTAAATTATGAATTCTGCAATTAAAGTCACATTTGCAGACCTGCTGAGAAACTTGTTTTGGGGGAGAAAGATAAATGAACGCAGATTGTCCTAAATTCCATTTTTAAACCTCTCATTGCGGGTTTGTGGCCACGTATATTTGTCCGGCAATCTGGAGTAATTATTTATTTATGCGCTTGACAATACCAATCTGTGCTATCTGCTCCTATTTTGCAGTTTGTTTACTCCAGTACTCAACACTAACTATAGTCAAAAGCTTTTGCCTACAACAATATGAATTAGTTATTTGTAGAAGCGTTTGTGAAGCTGCGAGGTATATTACCGAAACTGCATAACACCCCCATAAGAGGGAGAAAGAGAAGGAACGCGTGTCATTTTATGTCACGTTACATCAGTTTTATTGCGCTAAATTCATTGTGATTTTTACTGTTGCCAAAGTTTGTGACGCTCCCAGCACTATAGTAAGCCTGTGCGCTTCACTTATGGTTGCAGAGGAAATAGGGCTGCATTCAGCAGAATAAACTACATACATAACTGTCACTTCCTAGAAGGTGCCATCCCTGTGCAATAAATTACAGAATGTAGGTCATCACAAACTGTGTTTATCGAGTGCAACTTCTGCCTTTTTTTCCTAAATAACCTAGTCTAAATGACCCTTACAGGACCTATACAGCTCATTATTGATTATTGGATGACTTGCCTTCCCATCCATCCATTTTCAAACCGCACCTAGTCTACTAAAAGGTTAAAGCCACAGTGCAACTTAACTAGACTGCTGAGCTAATTTACAGACAATGAACATATATATATATATATATATATATATATATATATATATATATATATATATATATATATATATATATATATATATATATATATATATATATATATATAAATACTATAATTTGAAAGGGTATTTTTGGTTAGACCTCCATCTCCTAGTTTGATTGAAAAACATTGTAAATCTAATTAAAATGCCACCTTTAGTATAGGATTGGGGTGATTGGGTACTGTAAGATTTATGGTAAGACTTATTTAATTCATGGTTAAGAAACATAGTTAGCCAGCACCACAATGAATATGCACTGGTTAGCAAAAAAAAAAAAAGGATACTACTCAGTAGTCTCTGTAGGCTAGCATATGGGTCAATATTTGAAAAATCAGGATTGACAATAGGCAACAGGAGAAAACAATAAACACCTGGCACTGCTTCTGTCATACAAAATTGCAAGATTTATTGGCTGTTGACAAACATCAATGGAAATCCAGCATCATAAAGCAGACCTAGCAGTAGAGTGGATGGAGGGAGTCTTGCAGGGCACAAGAGCAATCCTGACAGCCGTTTCCCACCACTGGGTGCTTCTTCCGAGGCTTTTTTTTCCCTATTGCATAATATGATTGGTTAGAACTGGAGTTGGGTTATAACTACATTTTTCTATAGGATTAATACATGTCATTTTTTACTTTTAGATGTTATGCATACCTAGATTTGTAGTTTATGGTGTGCAGCCAAGGGTCAGTTCTCTCATCTTTGCTCCTCTGCTTAAAGGACATCCAAGGTGAAAATAAACTGATGAGAAAAACAATTGTATCTATCCCCCTTTCTTCTATAATTGACTTTTTTACATGTCCCACAGTTTTATTTTATATTTAAATCTAGTTTTTAAGTTTTTACTTTTTCTTTGTCTCTGCTCAATGACACATGCATCAAAGTATGCCAGAGCTCAAATCTATGAATTATTTACCCTTTTTACCCTTTTCCTGCTCTCAGAAGCCATTTACTGACAGGAAAGTATTTTATGGCTGTTAGTTACCAGTATTTGTGCCACAGTCCATTGATTTTTCCGAGACGCTGCATGTAGCTTCTAGCGCCGTTTGTATCCGTTTGGGGCCTCAAAACCTGATGACGAAACACCAGGCACCAATGCCAAACACTTTTCTGCTTGGTAGCAGAACAGCGTTTAGCATCGGTTAAATGAGCCGCCAGCAGCCAGGCGCATGAACTGGCCCTTAACAGTCCTGTCACTCACATACTCTATAGCCAGATTTTACATTGTTTCGGTGGACCTTCTCAGTCAGCCGCGGTCTTTCTTTTCTGTGCTGTTTAGGACTTTGCGGTTTTTTTATGCTTCTAATACAAACAGTGTTTTTCAGAAGCGACGAGCGAGAGAGTGCTTTCAAACGCAGTACAAATAATCTGGATCACAGATGCGGCTAGCGACATTAATAACATGAAATCCATCAGCAAGCCTATGCTTATAGGGGAGACTAAGCTCTTGATGGACTGTTCCACAAATTGGCTCTGTGTGCTGTACATGTGTCTTATTTTCTGACAAAAGAGATGGGTTGATGTGGGGATCTCTCATTGCATGTGACAAACATGTCTTATGCTATATGTGTATACAGCCCAGAATCATGTGAAGCATACAAGCATCTCATCTCCACATCTCGTCTCTGGGAGGATGAAATGAAACGTGTGAAGATTTTCACAAGCTATGTTTGCTCACTACAAGATGGGTTATTGTAACCGTTACTGTCAAAGTAGTACTTTTCCATTCCCATTCCGCCAGCAGTAACTCCCCTCCTCCACTATGTTTGCTTCCAATTATTCTATTCCAACAAAAGAACAATATGATGTAATAAGTCAGTATTGTATAAAGCTTTATAGCTGTATGTTTCTGGAACAGCACGTCTATTGTCTGGTGTCTTCCAGCAAGTCAATTACACGTGCTTTACATAACACACAAAGGCATAAGGAGCAGACATTGGCTAGTTGTGTGAGCATGAACTGTGTCACGGGTCAGCTTGTGATAATATACAGTTTATATTACATACACCCCGCTGCTCCATCATGCCTGTGTTGCAGGTCAGGCTGTCTCTATTTCACTTATTTTAATTACTCTACACACGAAATGGAGCGATGCAGTCATATCCACTTGTAGGGCTCTGCATGGAGGCACAGATTACATTGACACTTTCCTATGATTACTGCTATTGCTTTGTCCCATGATATTACAGGTCACATGATCAACTGTGCGAGATCCATTGCTACATGGAATTATGCTTGGCAAAGACAACCAGGCTGATCTTTAACCTAACTTCCTGTTTTTTATTACCCTGTTATTGAACAGGAAGTGAAGAGCTCTTTCTTAAAGTGGGTATCCAGCATATAACACATATTCAACGGATCCTCTTCTCCTGTACGGTTATAATTACCTGCCAGTCTTTCTCCTGTGAATCAGCCCTGGGGCTCTGTGTCCTCCAGCATCCGACACGTAGCCTTGCCCTCCGCTGAAAAACACGACAGCGTTCTCTCCACTCACGATAGAGAAAACCCAATGGCATTTTTCAGCGGGGGAGGGGCTACACACATGTCGGGGGACATAGAGGCTTGGCAGGTAGTTATAACCTTACAGGAGAAGAGTATTATTATTATTGAATGATGATGATGATGATTTTTTATTAATAATAATAATAATAATCCATTGAATATGTGTTATAGGTTCGATATCCACTTTAGTGAGACCTTGACAGCAATAAAGATGGCATAGGTTCTGTTCTGTCCCCACCTTACCCAAAACAAATTAGAAGCTATTTATATTTAACCTGCAACATTTACATTTTTGCACTCCCTATCTTAAAAGCTAGTGTATTTTTCAGACTTCCGTTCATACATACATACAGAATTAAGGGTCTGGAGGAGATTGTGTGCGTATATTTGGGGGTAGAGGGGGCATGTTTGGGACAGTTGTTTTCCTAAATATTTATGCACTTAAACATACCCCTCTCCCTATTTTAAAAAGGTGGGTGGTGGGGGCTGGGTTTGCCATTCTTTGTGTGTCACTGTCTTGTATTCCAGCTGCAGGGCACTGCAGATGTATAGGACCTTCTGGGGGATCAAGAGCCTAGCTGCCAACTCCATTTTTTCCTTGCTGAAAGTTCACATGGCAAGCAGTGGAAGCCTAAACTCACTAGTACATATTTTAGGGCCCAGTTATGCTCAATTGTCGCTCTCTGTATCTGAGCAGTTATTTTCTTACCATCTTCCTCTCTCTATCTTGGTAGTTTGTTTGTGTCTCGGAAGGCTGTCTCTGGTACATGACAGTCTCCCTCTGTGTCTTGGCAGTTTTTAAACTATGTCTCAGATGCTTGTCTCTTGAACTTGGTAGTGCTCTCAGCAATCTTCCTCAGTGTGCTGGCAGTCTGTGTCTCAGCAGTATGTGCAGTTTCCCTGATGGTATCTTGGCAGTCTGGATAGTCTGATTCTTCAACTCTGCAATCTGGTAAGTCTGTCCCTGAATCTGAACAGTGTGGACAGTCTTTCTGTCTAATGTGGCAGTTTGATTTTGTGACAGCGCAAAGCATTTCGTCGGAGGTCTGTGTGTTAAACGCCACAGTCTGGATTTGGATGCAAATTTCAAAATAAAGTTGCCAGTCAGGTGAATAATGGTAAACTGGGTACTGTCCATTTCTTCTCCTACAAGTCCTATCAAAAAAGCCTAAGAAATTCAATCCTTGTGCAGATAAAGGGTAATAAAACCTAAAACAACTGGCTAGAAATTGAAATTAAATTACATGAATCACCCTGTGCAGTTTTCTATCTTGCAGTTCAGACTTCCATCCATTTATGAACAGAGCCCCCACCTTCACTCCCTCACTGCCACACACACCTGGAAATGTCAGTCTTTAAAAAGAATTTCTTCAGTGGCTGTTTCCCCTTTCGTGAAACCTGATAATGTCAGCACCATTATGGGAAGTCCATGGACAAATAATTGCTATCCCTGCACCTGTCCAGCCTATAACAACCTGTCAAAAGTTTATAGTAAAAATGAGCCTGGAGGCAATCTCCTGCAGTAAGATGTGGTTAGTATGTCACCTGTTGAATGTGAAAAGCGAGTTTCCTTCACAGGAGGATCCAGTAGATCATATTAAGTTATAACCGACATAAAGAAGAAGCATTTGATGAGATTAGTCACCTGTCAGGACAGTTGTTAATAGCAATTAATTATTATGTGTGAAGGGAACAGAGACAGGACAGTTACACATGTTCAAAGTCTCACCTTTCCTCTGTCCAGATACACAGTGACAGGTTGCAAGATAAAAATCAAGTAGCCAGTGTAGCAGTTTCTTCACGGAGTATGTTGTGCAAAGGTAATACAATCCATATCATTTCAGCATATCGTCTCTATGTATTTTAAGGATTTCGGTAAGCTGTTATATGCACATACCCATGTTTGATCTGGTAGTTTCTCTCATAGCTGCTCTCAAGCTCTGCATGTGTTCACTGTAATAGCTGCTTAGCATTGCTACCACCTGCTATGGAGATGGGAGTGATTATTTTAATTGATTTATACACCTCCCCAGCACACCCAATGGATTAGCAGTATCCCTCCGCTTGTGCAATGATTGTATCATTGCCATAAAACTCGAGAATGTAGGAGTGCAAAGAGGTGCGTGAAATTTTACTTTCTGCAACCCTCTGAACAGGGATGGGGGGATATTATATAGAATGGAACTTAAAGGACACCCGAGGTGAAAATAATCTAATGAAATAAACTATTGTATCTATCCCCCTTCTCCTAAAAATGACTTTTTAAAATATTCCACAGTTTTATATTTAAATCTACTTTTTACATTTTTACTGTTTTGTCTTTGCTCAATGACACATTCATTGAAGAATGCCAGAGCTAAAATCTATGAACTATTGACCCTTTTTATCTCTTTTCTGCTCTCAGAAGCAATTTTCTGCTAGAGAAGTGTTTTATAGTTGTAATTTCTTATCAGTGAGGTTACACTGAAGTCTGACCCAGTCCTGACTTAGACAGGAACTTCCACTTACATACCTGATGTTTAACTTTTTCAGGCAGAGAAAGAAAAAAAGGAACACACCTAGTTATTTGTGTGCTAGGCACTGTACATACACATGTCTATCTCATCATGTCACATGTCACCTCGGGTATCCTTTAACTGAAAGATCGTAGGAGGGAAAAAAATAAATCAATAGAATGCAAAGTGAGAAGTTAAAAAATAGAAGATAAATCAAAAAATGAGTGCTATTCAGCAGCGTAATTATTTGATGTTGTTTGATCCACCAAGAGCTTGCGCGTAATCATTTTTACTACCGGCAGACATGAAAAAAAAAAACAACACAGCACCAACTGTAAATATCTGCAAACACACCACTAACGTATCTATACACAGAGAGAGATACTGCATGCTTGGCATTATTTCCAACAATGAAACGAGGTTCACCAATGTGAATCTGTCAGGGCCATGACATCACACTGTGGGAGGGGTTTCACCACAATATCAGCCACACAGAAGTCCCTGATGATCTGTTTGAGAAAGAGTAGAGATTTCTTATGGGAGAGCGGGGTATCCCTGTCTACACCACCCCATTCTCTGTTGCCATGGTTTCCTGCAAGTTTACTACAAAGCAATGGAAGTTGAAAAACAATGTAGAGTGGTATTCCCTTCCAAAATGGCATATACAGTACATAGATTTTGTTCTAAAGTGGTGTTAATATTTAACTACATGGTTAACTGGAGCAGTGCTCATATACAGCTAGAGTGAGGCTGCTCCATCAGTGAATATGTTCTGAATGTATAGTGTATTTTTTTATGCCATCTTTTTATTCCTTTGATTTTTCAGTCATTAGCATTATGTCTATCCCTGCAGCTTATCCCTTAACAGAGCAGTATCAGAGAAGAGGGGATAGTGACAAATACCAAGGGAACAGCTTATACCACTGCTTATAAGAGAGAGGAGCCACTGTGTGCTGCTGCTGCTGCTGGAGACATTCCCAAGTTGGCAGGCAGTCTCAGAGAGTGGGTTATTAGCACGGCTGTCATCATTACCAGTACATTGTTAATTTATATTTAAACATGAAACCAACTATTAGCAACAACAAGATTCCCACTAGCTGCTTGATAGGCAATGTCAGATGTTATATCGTGCTTAACAAGGGAATATGACTGATGGGCTGAGTGAGGGAGCTGTCATCTTGCTACAGTGAGCACACAGACCGTGGGGTGACAGCCGTACCCGCAGGGCGTTATTTAAGGACAGTTACCAATGGGTGACATGGGCAGACGGGAAACAAAGCAGCCTGTAAAAGCTGGAAATAGGCACTAGCTGAAGGTGAAAAGACGGCTATCAAGGGCAGTAAAGGCAGCACTACAACAAATGATATGGAGCATAGTAAACAGCAAAACAAAGCAACAGGCAACATAGTAAGACATGAACACCTAACGTGTAATAATAAACACCAAGCATCTTATAGAGGAAGCACAGAGCACATGGGAGGGAGAGAAGGATGGAGGCAGATGGCAGTGTGGAGTTTAGTAATGAGACTGTTAACAAAAGCACATACAGTAATCAGAAAAACTCTTCAGCGAGAAGACATAAATAATGTGCGACAGAAACTGTGGATAGAGTCAATACAAAAAATGGGGAATGGGATGGCTAACAAGAAGAGATACAGCACTGATAAAGCAGACAGGTGACAAGTAAGCCGAGATAATACCTGAAAGGTACACAATACAAACAGCCACTGATGCAAGACAATTGCCTCTAATGAGAAAACATGGTTATTCCAATTAGGGAGTTATCATTTCTAGAAATATGACATATAGAAAATAGCAGCTAACTCACACTCTGCATTTGAAGAAGAAGAGGAAAAAATGATTTGTTTTCTCTCAAAGTTAAAGCACTGTGTTCTCACAGTCATATTGTTCTCCTTTTAAGTGGGAGACCGGAAGACGCTCCCCATAAGTCACAGAACAATGTGCAGTTTTCTATACTCAGGCCATCCAATTAAAATAGGGGTCATCCTTCACTTGTCCGGTTAGTCACTGATGGATATTTTGGCCAGAAGTTTGGTTGCGTTGTAACGGTTTGGATAAATATCTGAATGCTGACCACACACAAGTGTTGTTGAAATTGCACAAACATTCCCTAGTTGGGATGATCAAAGAAATGCAGATTAATGTTGGGTTGATGCAACACTATGCAATTTTTGTTTGTAAATTTATGAAGCTTGAGTATGAGCTAATGGAATCCTGCTAAGGTGAAATTTCATTGGTCCACACAACATTTGCATAATCCTGAATAAACTCAAAATTATTTGCATCTCATTGACTATCCCTATTCCCTAGTATGTGTTGTGGAGGCATCATAAACATGCTTTAAAAATGTTCTTTAAACATTCTTTCTTGCATTTGACTTGAAAGGATGAGTAAAAGGACTAGCATCATGATCCCGCTGCCATCAGGGCTTCCTGTGGGTCGGTAGCTCCTCATGCAGTAGTACTTATTTGGCTGTGTTCTATGGAGGTATGGTAGACAGACACTTACCAAGAGGATAGAAGCATGATTACCAGGTTGGACAGGGCTCTGCCTGCAAAGATATAACAGTAATATTGACTGATCCAGCTGAAAGTTGCCAAAGGCTCCTTAAAGAGGAGCTGTTAGGTATAAGGTCTCAGAGAAAATAAACACATATATCAGTAGCTAAAGATTGGCTGTACTTACATTACATATGCATTTCACTGTCCACGTTTGGATTTCACAGAATTTGTATATAGTATATGCAGAGAATGATGCTCCTGACAGCCCATGGCAGGTTCCATGTTTGTGAAGCCAAATGTGTCGTCATGTCCTGCCTGCTTCTGATCACAGAACAGCTAGTACAGAATAACACAGTGTGCAGTGAATATTAATGAGCCATGTGGCTAGGAACAATAGCGGACTCCTGCAGAGTAATCTTCCCGGAGATTTATCTGTGCTGTGAGTTTAGAAGCTGCTGAAACTTGATCCCGTCTTCTCCTTAGCAGCCGAGGGGAGGGCCCCAGAATGCTTTGCAGTATGGAATGCGGCTTGCGTCCTCCTTAGGAGCTTAGCTTTGGTGATAAGCACACATTAAATGTAAGAGAGATTTTTATCTTTAGTAATGTCTTTTGGCTTCTGTCTAAACTGTTTAACACAGGAGAATAGAGGTTTAAATTAGCTTCTGCAGCCTGACAGTTACTCTTTAAAGATAACTTGTGTTCACTTTTTCTTATAAAACCTTCCCTGCAGAGTGGGCCCGATTTTCATATCACCCCTATTAAGAACCTGACTTTATTTTATATTGGAGTAGGCTATGCCACTTGCATGACTAGTCCCGTACCTGGCTTCCTCCCAAGCATCAGGATTTGTTAATGATGCTGTCCTTTACAGTGAAGAGCTTTTCACCTCTCACTCCACCTCTCAGTTTTCATTGGCCTAGGTAATAGACAAGATGAGAAAACCTATCCTGAGTGAGAGCTAAGCAAAAAAAAAAAAAAATTAACCATTTCCGGGCACAAATCTAAAAACACCATTTAATTTATATAGTTATTACAGTGTTCATGTGGTAATATGTGTGAGAGGAGCTTTGTTGTACTGACCTGAAATCTTTATCATGTGACCAGGAGCAGTTGTATTAGAGTGCTACTGTAAATTTTAGGCTCTGTGGGAGTGGTTGCTCTGGTGTCTAGATTACATAATTTTTAGTGTTCAAACTGGAAGTAGGCTAGTACAGCGTGAGTCTTTGCCTATAGAACAGGCCAGTGGTGCAGGACATAGTGCCTGTGCTCCTGAACAGGTATATAACAAGTAATTTATTTGACATAAGCTTATCAAAGCACTACACAGATAAGGAGCTCTGCAGCTGTGTGACTACACAAATCTAAGAAAATATATATATGTGCCTGAATAACAGGCTTTCAATAAAATAGCATTCCGTAATACATTAATAAGCCAAAATATAAAAGCCACCTGCCTAATATTGTGTAGACCCCCCCTCGTGCAGCCAAGATAGCTCTGACCTTTAGACTGATGGACTGCAAAAGACCTCTTATGCTGGGTACACACGATGAGATTTCCCGTTCGATTCCCGGATCGATTCGATTAAATCAAACATGTTCGATTGGATTTCGATCGATTTTTTCATGATAGGTATGCAAAATCGACTGAAAAAAACGATCGAAATCCAATCGAACATGTTTGATTTAATCAAATCGATCCGGGAATCGAACGGGAAATCTCATCGTGTGTACCCAGCATACGTGTCCTGTAGTAAAAAAAATCATGATTCATCACACTAGGCCACATTCCTTCATTGCTGCATGGTCTACGTTCTGCTGCTTTTATGCCTATAGTAGTCATTTTAGGTGGTAGACACGAATCAACGTGGGAATTCTGATTGGTTTGCGGCTTCACAGTTCCATATACATCAAGCTGTAATCCACTGTGTCTGACATCTTTCTTTCATAGACAGCATTTTTTTGCAGCAATATGCGCTGCAGTAGCTCTCCTCTGAGATTAGACCAGATGGGTTAGACTTTACTCCCAGCATGTATCGGTGAGCCTTGGTCTTCCATGACCCTGTTGGTACTTCACCAACGGTGCTACCATAGACCACTTTGTGTAGTTATTGACCCCTGCATATCACACAGAGTCTTCTGTTGTGGAGAGTCGCCAACGTTCAGCCATCACAATTTGGCCTTTGTAAAAGTAGCTCAGAGCATTATGCTTGTTTATTTTTCCTGCTTCCAACACATCACTTTCAAGAACTAACTGTTCACTTGATGCCTAAGATATTCCATGCCTTGACAGTTGTCTTTGTAACAGGAAAATCAATGTTATTCACTTCACCTGTAAGTGGTTTTAATAGCATGGCTAATTAGTGTATATTTTTAGTGCTTTGTTCAGTTTCTACAAAAAAGTGATCACATAAGTTGTAGTTGTAGGCACTGGCAAATGAGAACTGAAGACTCTGCAAACGCTTCTTAAAGAGCTCCAAGATACCGAAAGAAAAAAATGTCTCTAATTAAACTATAGTGTGGAAAGATGTAAAAAATGTTGGATTTCTTACAGCTGTCTGTATCTCCATTTAAGAACATTCACCGCAATTCCCATTGATGCAGCTGGGTGGTTTAATATGTTGTTTTGAGGACAGGGAAAGTCACAGCAATATAAAAAACTTGGGTGAAGTTGGAAGTTGCCCAGTCGGTGGCCAATCAAAATTGGATGTGTGTATGTACCCTATATCTGTAAGGGCTTTCAATATAAATATTGAAGAGCATTTGAAAGCGTTGGAAAATTAACCTGTTTTCCTAAATGAATAGAGATGGCCTATTTTGTTGGATATTCTTCTCTTTGGCTCTAATGAGAATAGTTTTTCCATCATGTTGTCAATGTTATCTTGAGTAGATTAAATGGTTAAGTCATGCCCAGCTAAACCAACTTTTCACAATGCAGAAGACTGTGCTGGTCATTATGGTGTTAATGATGGATTCCTTTTCCCATCCTTCTCATTGGAACACCATTAGTTGGGTTATTTATTACCTTAAGACTAGAGCAGATCTGGGGCAAAGTGATTGCTCCATATTTATCAACAGAACACATTCCATCAATTTCATTGGAACAATTATGTTGACAAATATGGATCACTCTCCACTAGATTGGCCCACATTCCTGTGATAAATAACATATTAGCAAAATGTAGGAAATTTATTAAATACACAAGTTGGACTTGGTCTCATAAAGCATTTGATTTTTTGTTTTTTTTATTAACTTTCATTAATAAAGTGACAAGTGAGGTTGGAAGGTGCTGCTTGTGACTGTGCTGTGCATATTTGAAAGTACAGAAATAAAGTGTAAAATATTGGCTTAATGTGGCAATATTTGAAAACTTGTAAGCTAAAAACAGGTGAGCTAAGGTGAAACATCTACTCATGCGGATTGGGAGGAATCCAAAAAATGCTGGGATATATTTAGCATGTATAGTTTTGCGCAAAGGATGGGACAATTCTCAACTGATCAGACTGCCCAAATGCTAAATAAATCTGTGACGCAGATTAAAGAAAAGTAAAGGTATCTTTCACACAGGAGGCTGAGATCCTGTTATAAATCTCTTCCTATTGCCTAACTTTAACCTTCACCCCTAAAATTAACTTTTTCTGATGCCTAATGATTAGCCTTACTCCCCCCTTCCTTTCCCTTATGTTAACCCCTTCCTGATCCCTAACTCTAACCTCACCTCCCCAGTGCTAACCTTTGCAGCCAGTTTAAACTACTAATTGCAAAATGCGACTGCAATCGCTTAGTCATTCTATAAGCGTCGTTTTCACATTTTCAAGAAGTGGTTCTTGGTCATTTTCATCAACTTTGTATTTCTCGTATGACATTTTCAGTTGATTGCATTTTTTGCCTGATTGGTCAGAGAGAAATGCAGAAAGTTGTTATGAGTAGAAAAGTTCTGGGAAATCACTGAGCACATCGATTTACAAGTGATTTTGCAACGTTCCTTTACTTTTGAAACAAAAAGTGAGAATACCCCTGTTGCATTTATTTCATTGTCATAGCACATTGCACTGTACTATAGAAATTATGAAAAGTAGCAAAAAGGCACCATCAGTGTGGATGCTGCTCATTACATTGGCATTACACATTCCAGCCAGTCAACGGAAGAGACAAATAGAAGGTGACAGTTTAAAGGTTTGGCACAAAACAGATCGTTACTATGGACTTTTGCATGTAAAAGATGTGCACATGGGATTGCATGTGAGAAAGCATCTTCTATATGGGAAAAGGCCATAATGCCATTCCATCCTGCGCCCCACCTTGGGATATTGCCTTACATTTGCCTTTTGTATTGACTAGTTGGAATACTGTATGTTATGGCAATGTAATAAACAGCACCCACACTGATGGTGGCCAGGACTCCTTTTTCTAGTCTGACCATAGAGCACACTTTGATCTGCATAGAATACCAGGGACACGGTGAGATCACCATGTGACGAGTCAACATTGTTTGTTCTAAACCATGTATCTGAGAGCCATACTTCCACTGCCCTGGAGCGATTTATTGCAATTATCAGCTAGCATGAATAACTGCCATCAACAGTTGGTGTGGCATATTGGCTGTAGTAGCACCAACATTATGTCCCTAAAATTACAAGCCAGGTTTTTAGGTCCTAAATTTAACTAATCGGGTAAGTACTCAAGACTTATTAAATGCACTAATTAAACTCAAACACTGACCCAGGAATAAGTGCTACAGACTTTTTACATTAAAATAAAAAATTATCACAACTATAGTTTAATGCCAGGAAGAATATTACTACAAAGATAAGCACCCCAAAGGGTACACAATGCAAACACAGCAAATATATATACACAGAACCAGATTTTATTACTCCAATGGCTTATTGCATGACAGTATTGACAAAGGATACTGACTATGTGGGGGAAAATTGGGAAAGCTGTGACAAACTACATATATTCAGTAGCTCCCAACAATGAACAGATGGTGTGTAATACATGCCAAAAACTTTGGTGCCCCACCTGCTGGTGGCAAGTGTATCTCCATGCAATGCTAAGCTGAAACACTGTGCCCCCAGCAGGTGAAACATAGTCCCTATATTCAAGCTGTAGTCTAGCCAGCCATGAGTATTCATTCAAAAGACAAAGTGATGTTCCTCTGATCTGTTGAATGGTGTGAAACAGATATCACAGGACTTCTCTGAGCACCCAGTGTTGTCGATGCAGCTTTGTACCTACATTATTGTACATGAGCAAAAACACTGGATATACAGAGTGCTGGTTCTTTCTTCTTCTGAATACTTTTAGCATTTCTCATTTTTTGGTCCTTATTCTACTTGATTTCCATAAGTGGTGTTTAGATTGCTCATATGACTAGTGAGGTCAGCAGAATTCTAAAAACTTGAGCTAGTCGATCTGAGACAACTGTGGGCTTTTGTCTGGCAGAGAAGATTGTACATTTATCAATGACCCGCTGCATGCAATTGAGAGTAATGTTGCAGTCTTTGCTGATAATGACACAAAATTATGTAGCATTATTGAAATTCAGTAGGACAGGAAGAAATTACAATGACATTTCAAAAAAAGATCGGCAATAAAACAGAAGATGAAATGTAATATTTATATATGTACAGATATGGGCACAACTACAATTCCCCTGTCCTTAAAAATGAATGTAGTGGGGGGGGGGGGGGGGTACTGTACAAGATCTATGGGTATCTCTTACTATTCACATTGAGGACCATTGCATACAGCTCACCAGTGCCCTCTACCTGCAGCTGGCTAAACTTTAGACTTTTAAAGGGGAATGCCATAAAGTGAGACAGGGCATCCAATTGGAATTACGATTGCAATTGATAGCATCAAAAGATATCAGTTGTTACAATCATTAAACCAACTCTCTAGCCAGTTCGAAGACCTACCTTCTTGAATGAGTTTAGGAGATTACTAAAGAGACATTATGGCATTAGGGCAATTGCTTCAGGAACTATAGTGCTATTTTTAAAGGCAAGAGGTCTGCCTGAGAGTAGCTATGTAACAGGGATACAGAGGTGCCAGAAGAATAAAAATGTCTAAAAAGTTTAAAATTTGTGGAGGCAGTGGTGGACTTACCTCCTCCAAACAGACAAAAGATATGCCAACAAAGTTTAGCAGAACAAATTTATTTATATACTCCAGGGGTAAATGCAACATGTTTCGCAGGTATGACCCCGCTTCATCAGGCAATAGGTAGGAGTAGGTACAGTGCAGGTCTGTAGCTGGGCCAAGCGAGTAGCTACTTGCTGTTTATACAAAAAGGGGTTGTGAAAATTCTTGTGAACCTCAGTTTATGATACACATTATTTTCAGCAATATTTCAAAGCAAATTACAAGCAATAGAAAACCATATGAGGAGGACATTGCAGTAACTGGTATAACTAGAGGGATACTTTTTTTGCACATCCAAAAAGTTTCTCCTTTAATCCTATAGTACCAATTCAATCTACTGTAGTGCTATGCACTACATAAAAACTTTGAGTGTGCAGCAATTTTACAGCTAGTGACAGTGGCGTAGCAAGAGATTATGGGGCCCCATAGCAAAACTTTCATGGGGCCATAAGATGTAGGCACTCTTGAGCAATGCCACCTGTCCCTACCCTATGGAAATGAGTTAGTTGGGCAATTTAAATTCTCATGTGATCTACATTGCATATAGTCCATGGGCACTTAGACAAATGCATAGGGTGGAGGAGCACAAAGAAAGATAATGGCAAATACATCAAGTTTCACCTGGGCCCACTCTGCTCCAGGGCCCCATAGTATATATGAATGCTCAGGTTATAGCCAAGACTGCAAGTATTTTACAAGGTAAACCCCAGTTTTCACATATGGGTTTCACCTACCTGGCCAATATCTGAATGGTGGATAGGGAATTTGGGAAGGATCAGTTGAAAAGGGCGCCTGAGCTGCCTGTATGAAAACGCCGCCTCCATAGACATCAATGTTATTTCTGGAAATATTGGCTAAAAGGTGGTGAAAAGAGCGCCTGAGTTTTGATATAGGGTACAAGCGGGCACCCCTTTGTAGCTCATATTTTTTTGGGTTAAAGGTTTTCGGCTACAGTAGGGCGCCCCTTTGTAGCCTATATTTTTTTCGGCTACAAGGATTTCGGCTACAGAAGGGCACTCTTTTGTAGCCCATATTTTTTTTCAGCTACAAGATTTTTGATTTTGGGGATTAGGCACCACCAGGGGAGTCTTAGGGTTAGATACCACCTGGGGGGGGGGGGTCTTAGGGTTAGGCACCACCTAGGGAGTCTTAAGGTTAGACACCACCTGGGGGGTCTTAGGGTTAGGCACCACCTGGGGGGTCTTAGGGTTAGGTATCACCTGGGGGGTCTTAGGGTTAGGCACCACCTGGGGAGTCTTAGGGTTAGGCACCACCTGGGGGGTCTTAGGGTTAGGCACCACCTGGGGGGGTCTTAGGGTTAGGCACCACCTGGGGGGTCTATGGGTTAGGCACCACCTGGGGGGTCTTAGGGTTAGGCACCACCTGGGTGGTCTTAGGGTTAGGCCCCACCAGGGGAGTCTTAGGGTTAGGCACTACCAGGGTGGGTTAGGGTTAGGAGAGGGTTCTGTGTGGGAGTATGGAGAAGTTAGGTCATAGTAATCACCAGGGGCTGTCTTAGGGTTAGGCACCACCAGGGAGGGGTTAGGGTTAGGCACCACCAGGGAGGGGTTAGGGTTAGGCACCACCAGAAGGGGTTAGGGTTAGGCACCTTCAGGGGAGGGTTCTGTGTGAGAGTAAGGAGACGTTAGGTCATATTATTCACTTTTCTCAGCTATGTCTACAGCCCTTTTATAGCCCAACAAATTTTGCCTATAACAGCATCCTTTTTATAAACTAAAACTATATGGCATATATGGGCTACACCAGGCGCCCTTTGTAGCCGAATTTGGCATATATGGGCTACACCGGGCGCCCTTTTTTCCAGGCGCCCTTTTCAAGTAGACCCGTTTGGGAGAGAAGAGGCCACACTGTTTTAAGTTCCACTTTTGCACACTGTGAATTCCCAGGTGCATATTGTAGAGAAGCATGTTCATAGGCGGCAGCAGCAGCAGCAGAATAAAGGTGCCCGTACACTTTTCCTGAGTTCGGTGCCCCAATATGACAACCCATTCATAATTTCAATAAATTTCTAGCTGAAATGAATGTAAATTACTGACCGCTTCAGATGGAGAGACCTCTCGTGGGGGTGCGGCAGATAGGCGGATGACTGATGAATACCCCCTCCTCCCCCATTCTCTCCCCAACTAAAATTATGTTCCCCCGGCCGGGGCCCCTGCAGTGTGTTGGCAGCGGTGTGCACTTGCCTGTCTGCCGGCGCACCTCCTCCTGTGTCCTTTCTTCATTCCCATCGGGCAGCCTTGTCTCCATGATGTGGTGGCATGTATGTTACATGACTACAAACCACTGTTGCCAACTCATCCCTTTAATTACTGACACCTATGAATTATACAGGTTTTGTGGCTAGGTAGATGCAGTTAAGGCACTGATTATGTGCAAATAGCCCCAGAATCTGTATAACTTAAAAGTGTCAGTAATTAAAGGGATGAGTTGGCAACACTGCTGCGTACATCCTGCCCGGTCACTGCCAATGGGGATGGAGAGTGAACACAAGAGGAAGCAACACTGGTGGACAGGTGACTACTGTCTGCTGCCAACACTCTACAGGGGCCCCAGAACATCACTAGATGTGAGGGGGCCCCACCACTTGCCCTGCACTGCGGAGGCAGTGGTTCCATAGACTTTTAAGAGCTTTCAAGCTGAAATCTATTAATAATTTCCTCTTTGTAATCTCTCTATTTGATCAGATTTGGATTAGAGAGAGATCTATGGTTGGTCAAATCTGGTGGCCATCTGCTAAAGGACTGCAATTTAGGATCTCTTGGCTTTATAAATCAGGTTCCTCAAGTCAGTGACCCAGAGTAGGAGTACAAGTCAGTTGTCCACACTCAGGTTGTTGCATGCTTGTTGCACCCATGTACAGTAAACTCTGTTATTCAGAAATTTGAAGCGTAATGTTAACATTTGTATAGCGCTTTTCACCTGTAGGACTCAAAGCACTTGAGAGCTACAGCCACTAACGAACGCTCAATAGGCCACCCCTGCAGTATTAGAAAGTCTTGCCTATGGACTTCTTACTGAATAGGTTACTGAAAAGGCAACTGGCTCAAACCAGGAATCACACTCTGAACTCCTGCGTCAAAGGTGGGGTCTTTAACTAGTACACTATACAGATAAGCTTGTAATAACAGAAAATTAGGATGCTTTTATGATTTTTAATTTCTACAGTTAATGGTATTATTATTATTTTTATTATTATTGATTTATATAGCGCCAGCATTTTACAGTTAATGGTATCTCTTTAAGTATTGGGGTGGGTTTTTGGACTTGGACAACTAACAAAGCAGATGCACAAGTGGCCACCACAGAAGATGCTTTATGTATGCGACCGCCACAGAAGTTTTTTCTATAGGTGACTATCAAAGAAGATACTTTCTGTATGTGTCTGAGAATTCTGCAGTTTGGTGTTTATGTTACGGCCAGAACCCGAAGTGTGGCCAGTTCTAGTTCTGGCCGGCCACTTCGGGTTCTGGCCGGCCAATGTGCGAAGTGGCCGCAGCGCAGCGGCCAATGTTAGGAATGGAATGTTTCCTTTGATTATTAATGTAGTTTTCCGGCCGTCGCTGGCCGCAAATGTAGCAAAACAGTTAGTTCATTTAATTAAATGAAGCTGGCGGCAATGTAGAAGGATGAAGCCGCCCGGCTTCTGCTCCGCCTCCTCTCCTCCGCCCCTGCCTCTCTCTCTCCTCCCCGATACTGGCAGCGGGGGACATGCGTGTCCCCTCCAGAGTCGTTCGTCGCGGCAGGCAATCCTGTCGTTCGTCCCTGCAGAGCGGGTGCCGGCAGAAGCAATGTCTGCAGCCTCCCCGCTCTGCTTTCCTGCTGCCACGAACGACTCTCGGGGACACGCGTGTCCCCGCCGGCTGCCCGAAGAAGAGAGAGAGAGGCAGGGGCGGAGGAGAGGAGGCAGAGCCGCCAGCTTCATTTAATTAAATGAACTAACTGTTTTGCTACATTTGCGGCCAGAGACGGCCGGAAAACTACATTAATAATCAAAGGAAACATTCCATTTCTAACATTGGCCGCTGCGCTGCGGCCACTTCGCACATTGGCCGGCCAGAACCCGAAGTGGCCACACTTCGGGTTCTGGCCGTAACATTTACAAGAATGTAAGAAGAAACATTTGGATCTCCAAGAGCAGAAAAGGGTTCCCTTCAGCACTCGGCAAATCTTTCATTAATGTGAGGATTTCAAAGCAATAGTCACCACAAGAGATAAATGTCAACAATCCCTCAGTTAGTTATGTCATTGGTGTGGCTCTCCATCCCAGGATAGCATTCTAGTAAATACTGACAGTATAATACCTTTTAAGCTTATTGCACTGATATGTCTCTTGTACCTACAGGCTTTACAGCATCCATGTGGGCTGCTGTTCTCTTACTTCTCTTGCTGCATTCTACACTTGTATTGAATTAAGTTATTATGAAAGATCATTAATCTCCCAAGAATCAGCGTTTTCAAAAAGTTAGCATCGAATGCCTGTAGATGACTAAACCTAGCCATCAATTTTAATCGTTGCCTTGTTTGAAGATTGGAGTAGTCAAACCCTGCTGCCTAAAATCCTTCATTTGTTTGTGATATGTGCTGTAATAAAACCAAATTCTGCCATTCTGTAGACTAGAGAATCCTAACTATCATTCAGCCTTTCTTATCTTCCATACCCGACACCTGCACATACCTCCAGCATGGAGGAGTTGACCCACTCCAGATGGTCAAGTCACTGCAAGCTTATAGGCTCTGCAAGCAGCAAGGTGAGAAGCATCCCCAGTTACCCAGTGGCTATTGTTAGATCACAAGGTCACTGTGGTTTTGGTGAATTGGCAGGAAAGGACATTGTAGCCTATGTAAGAGAGGTCATACCATTCCTGCTAGAATGATTTTGCAAGGACACAGCAAGTTTAAAAGAGATCTAATCTAACGATCAGTCCATGTGGCTCACGATGGAAGATTTTTTTTACAATATTGCATTACTAAAAATAACTTATAAGGTTTTACTTCTAAATTAGTGTTTCAGGCAAGTAAGGTGGTGACTGGATCTGAGACTGCTTAGCCATAAAGGTCTGCTTGGCATAGACAACATGTACTGCTCAATCCATGTAGAGGAGACATCATTTTATAAGATTGCTTACATGTACATGTGACTATGGTATTGATTAGATTGTGAGTCCCTCTGGGGACATTTAAGTGACAACACAATATATTCTGTACAGCGCTCCAGAAGATGTCGGCGCTACATAAATATTGTTTAGTATTACTTAACCTTTTTCTTATTTTACATTTAAAAATTAAGAAGTCAGTTTTTTTTCAAATCCCAGTTTCTCCTTGGCTGGACAAAATCAGGGTGCAGTGCTGTTTAATGCTTCTTCTCTAAATACCTGTTAAGAGGTGACACAACTTCTTTGTGTCTATTTAGAAGCGTATCTGGCAAAAGGGACAAAGCAAGGAGTGAGGAGAAAACTTCAATAGGTCATTACTTATGTTTTGGAACTTCACAAACCATAAAGAACAGGAGAAGACACCAGTAACAGAGTCTAATCTGCAAAGTTACTATGAAAAAAATAAATTAAAATGATTGAATAAGATTATGGGATTACAGATCCCAATTAGGATTAGTACTATACGAGATACACGGTTTACACTATATTATGGTATATTTTGCTTCAAGTCCACCTCAGCTTAAAGCTGTAGGGCAGTTTCCACTGGGTGTTGCGTCCGTTTCCAAATCAGCAGCGGCACGGCACCTATACTGCCCCGAAGCCGCAGTCGGATAACTATAGACATTCCATGCACAGCTACAAGGATTCGGAAGCGGTCTACTGAAAACTGGAGCTGGCGCTACTTTTATTTATTTATTTTTTTGGCCGCATGTCATTCGGTTGCACCCTGTTGATTTCAATAGGCTGGAATTCCGCATCCGAAATTGCATGTGCAAAACTGCCGTGGCTGGTGGATATAGGCCCTTAGAAGCTGTGGCTTTTGCATAGGGATTTCTATGATATTGTTCATAGGTATGAATGTTATTGAAGATAGAGGGAAGTTTGGACTGCTATGCATATACAGTATTTGTGTTTTTTAATGTAGGGGAGGCCAAGGGTAGCTTCCCTGGAGCTCCGCTGTAAAAGCATTAACACCATTTCCTGTGAAGCATCCTTGGCTCCTTGTTGCCAGGTGTTGCTCTTTAAATAGATGAACGCAGCACTACCATTACCGTGTATCTAAAAGATAGCAGAACCGGTACGTGCCATTCACTAGATTAGTCAAAATGTTAAATGTATTTTATTTCTAGAAACTCTAATAAACACTTTAGACAATGTCAAAACTGTAAATCGGAGCCCAGCCTGATAAACCAAATGAAATATAGGGAAGAATTAAAAATGTTGGCTGATAAGGGCAGTGGGAGCTGGATGGCGACCGCTAAGAGCACAAAGCAAGGGCCAACAAATATTCTTCCTTTGTGCAGCTCACTCATATTCTCTGCTGGCTCTAACAAGATAACATGCTGTGCAGGAGAGGAATGACATAAAAGGCACCGATAACAGCATTTTATAAACTAGTAAAATAATAAGCAGCTATTGTCTCTAGCGTGGCAAGAAAGTGTGCCGCAAAAAGTAATTTCCTGTGGCATTTTATGCGGGATAATACAAAGTGATCTGCCACAGGAGATGCGCAAATCACACTAATACAGAGGCAAGACGCTTCTAAAATTAGCCTGATTTTTGACACTTAAACCCTGTCCGAAGCGCCGTCTTAGCTGTGCCTTATGTGCAGAGCTGTCTTCATCACGGCAACAATGTGAGTGAGAGCGTCTCGCTGCCTGCTGCCCTTGCTTGCCCCGTCTTCCTGCAAGCTGCAAGCACTCTCTGGATCAGGGTGACCTTCAAAGTCCTTGAGGCAAGTGTTGCATTGAATCAAAGCTACAACTCGCTTCCGTCTTCACAGAGACCGAGCCATTAACCCCTGTGATTCAGAAATAGCTTACCATAGCACTGCAAATTAATGCATATTCCCACCTGCTTGAAGACTGCTGAGGTTTGTCATTTAAGAGTGAATACCTTAGGTGCACCACAATGATGGCAGTCTCTCAGTGCCGTATTTTATAAACAGACCGAGAAAAGCCACTTTGCGGATTCTAAATTGGAAAGAGAAATCTTTAAACATAAAAGCATTCAGTCACATTGTGTACAGAAGCCATTCTTTACATGAAAACGCACATTCCTGCCAGTCTTGGATTTTAAGTCTCTTGTTCCACTTCAAAACCTTGGCCTGACTGGTGGTGAACAGAGCCAGGTGGTCTTGTTTCTTTCTTTACAGGGCTGCTGCATAAGGACTTTGATTTTAGCTAGATTAACTAGTTGATTCAATGCATTTCCTAGGGTTATGGCAACATAATTCCCACATGCTAAGGTACTGGACGGTTATGTTATAGATGGACATTTTCTGAAACTATAATTACATGTCTTTGCCAAAGGATTTAAATTGCATTTTCTTATTAAGTCAGTCTTTCATGTGAGGGTTTGAAGAAACCCGAAATACACTTCCAGACGTCCAGAGGATCTTCACCAGACTTACAGATTCTCCATTTAAAGGGAAAGGCCAGTTTTGTTGAGAAAATCTCCAATTTTTTTCCTACTGCTTTGAATCTGTTTTGTTGCAAGGATGAATGGCAAATGTGTTTCGCTTGATTACTTTGATTTATTTGTATATAAAACATAATCATTCTACATTGCACAATGGATTAGTCATGGGAGAATTCCAGGACAGGTTCAAAACAACATTACTCTAAAGAAAAATCAGAAATGGTATTGCTAAGAGTGTAATTTAAATAATACCTGAAGCTACATGTGACATGATTAGATAAGCCTAGATACATATAGTTGTAGCCCTACTAAGATATTTTCTGAAGTCCCTTTCTGTTTTCCAGTATAAAAAGAGTTAAAAAAACTAGATTTACTATCAATGTAAATTAACTTGTTAAGCAGCTTGTCGTTTTCAGTCTGGTTTCCTGAAAAGTAAATCAAAGCCAAAACAGCTGTGAAACAGAGACAATGCTCCTGATAAGGTTAAGCCTAAAATTAAGCTTTTAAACTAAAAATAAAAAATGAGACTCTGTTCTGTGTTTAACTTTAGTAAGACTCGCACACACTAAATTGTCTCATAATATTATTTTCACTTCAGGCTCACTTTTAGCTTACTGTTAGTTTTGGAAATCGTCTGGCTGGCTGTGGAGTAAAATGGAAAGATAATTATGAACTGAACACAAAATAGTGCAGTACCAGTTCTTCATGTTTTTAGCATATTTTGTGCAGCAGTAGGCTGAGCAATCTCACAGAAATAGGTATGAAGGTATTCAGACAAGTTATCTCAAAAGTGTGGTGCTTATACTTTCTGTTTCTGTAGCAGTGGGGTGGACCAGCACCCAATGGGGAGAGACATGTACTATAGCAGAGAAACCCTGTAGCCCACCAGGGTCTAATGTAGCAAGAACAAAGTTCCGCAGCACCACGTCAGTGTATTTAATAGCGGTATGGCAACCTCTCTGTTTTTATCTCAATTAAGCACTGTTAAATACACTGACGTGGTGCTGCGGGACTTTGTTCTTGCTATACTTATTTCTGTAACATTGCAGCACCTTTAACCCGCAGCCACATTTTTTCAAACTACAACAAATCGGAATATGGGCGCTCCTTAGTTCTAGAACTTTTAATTAGGAGGTTAGGAACACTCCCATAGCTCCTTGCTGTCTCTGATAATGCATTCTTTGTGGTATGTGTGGCTAGGGGTGTGGTTAGAGGTGTGACAGAGTTGTGTCCCAAAGTTCTCCCCTTTCTTATTTCAAAAAATTGGGAGGTGTGGACACTCATTATTTTTGCACAGGAATTTCCCTGATTGTCAAAATGAGGCAGTGCTGAGGTAAACACATAGCACAATGTGCCTAAGTTTCACTGTCCTCTGTGCAGGGACATTGGTAAGTCTTGTCTACACAGCTCTCCCACCTCACATGCTACAGCCACAATAAAGGCATTCTACTTCTAGACAAGTGAGTGAGCTGAATTCTATCCTATGTAAAGAGCTGGGTTTGAGCTAGGTGACCAGGGTAAGTTTAGCTAGCTGAAAGATCTTCCTGAAGACCTTGAGAAATATAAAAGACCAGTGTTTCCTGCAACCCAAGAAAGCTCACCAAATACTAAAATATCTGTTCTGAGTGGACCTGAATAATACAGCGATGGTACTTTGTTTATTTGCAGCATTTCCTCTCTAGAATGTTAATGTTAGAGATTCGTACAGGGAAGGGACGCTGAACCGTTCTATGAATGACTAATGTTATTATAAGAGTTCTGCTCAGGGAACCTGAAGTGAGGCATAAAAGTATTAGAGGCAGAGGATCAGCAGGACAGCCAGGCAATTTACATTGTTTAAAAGGGAATGAATATGATAAATATGTCAGATTCCATATTCCTCTCATAGGCTCATCAGATAATTATGTTAGTTAGACAAGCTTTCGTAATTCTACTCTGCAACTACAGATGATCAATGAGATTCAAATAATTAGTAGCTTGGAATTGTGCAAATCAAGATCAACAGAAAGCTAATTTGATTGGTCCAGTTCCATGCTGCACACAATTTGCATGTAAGAAGAAATGATTTACATTTCATTGACCATCTCTATTGAGCATGTAACCGAATGCAGATGCTTGCCACACATATCTACGCCCCTGAAAACTTTACTTGCAGATCAGGGGCATTTATATGTGCCTTTATTATTTACCTCACCGCTGCCAATCACGCGCATGCAACCACTTGCCTTCACCGCAGTTTAGTCGGTCTGTGATCGATAATTGGGAATGCGTGTTCCCAAAGCCAATCAAAGTGGCTGTAATGAATGATCACTGACATCAGGGAGATGCTGGCGTCATTCAGAAAGTGAAAGTAAAAACACATCCACAACACCTCTGGTGTACTGTTTGCAGTACACAGGAATAAAATGTGGGGACATCTATTGGACTAAAAGTTAAAGTACACTTGCATACACTAAAATACATGGATCAATTATTGGAAGACATACCTTTTACCTCTGAGCGCTATTTGGAATTATAGCGATAGACGGCACAAGGGTTCCTAGGAGTAGCAGAAAGTTTGAACTCATTATTTATGCAGTGGCTAGAAAAACTATTCTTCAAAGCTGGATTTCCCCCTTACCACCAACACTCAAGCAGTTCAAGCTTCAACTACAGCAGGGTTCCCCAACCCTGTCCTCAAGGCCCACCAACAGTACAGGTTTTGCAGAAAACCACACACATTCACAGGTGAGGTAATTAGTGTCTCACCAGAGCTAATTAACTACCTCTGTGAATTTCTACAAAACATGCCCTGTTGGTGGGCCTTGAGGACAGGGTTGGGGAACACTGAACTACAGTGTTTTTTTATAATGGACTGGCTTGAAACTTCCCAGCAGAAGAAGTCGCATACAAAAAACTTTTTTGAAGCCTGGGAAAGCTTCATGGACACCCTAGCCAAACCCATAAAGGAGCCAAATATTCTGAAAATAGACATGTGACGTTATGTTGCATAAGAAGAAAAAAAATGTGCTGCCCTGATGCATGAGAATGTAAGTAATATATTGTTTACTTTATGTTAACCTGTGAGGTATCTTTAGGAAAATAAAACTGGATACTTACCCCAGGAAAGGGAAGCCTCTGGATGCTCCATTCCTTTCTCCATCCTCCTCTGCCAAGCTGTTCCAGCGCTGTGTCCCCTGAAGCTCGCAGGCATGTCACAGCACCGCACCTCCGCAGCAGCCCGAACCTGTTCGGGATTCTGGGGAAAAACCTGAGCCTAATCGGGTCCATGCTGCTGTGCATGTGAGAGCCATTGACAAGACCTTGGTGATGGTCTTTTGGAAGACGCAGTGCTGGAACGGCAATCTGGAGGAGGACGAGGAAGCCTCTAGATTATCCAGAGGTTGCCTCTATTCAGGCTATCTTTCCTTTGGCGCACTTTTTTTCTTACAGGTACACTATAATTATAATAATTAACACCGAAATCTTTCCTTTGGAAATAGCCCTTTATTAACTGATTAATATTAAACATTAGTAGACAGTAACAACCAAAAATAATAATAACCTGGTGAGTACAAACAAGTATAATAAGTCCAGTTTTAAAACATACCACCTTGTTCTCCCAATTTACTGGACGACGTTACACCCAATCAAATAGGGGGACTGCGACAGTTCATAACTCAAGCTTAGGAAGGGAAAGTTGGAGATCGGAAGCTTCTGTTTCAAAAATATTCCAGACAGGACACAAGCTGTCAGAATCAAATCATACCACCGACCTCAGTCCATTGGCTCATACACCAGCCCGCTATTTACAGCAGCCAATCATCTCTGACCACCTTGTAGCTGGGCAGAAAGTTCAATCTTTTACCCGGCAACTAATCTGTAATCAAAAGAAAGCACCAACTAGTATATGAACAATAAATTAACATTACAACGCCTAATCATTAAATATTTTATGCATTACCCAATATTTAACTCATTACCTATTACTTTTATTCTAATATTTAACATTTTTCTGTCTCATTTTTATGCATCTTGTGCATTAGTGTGCTCTCTTCATGATACACAATTCATAACGAGAGTGGAATTTCACTCTAATGTGGTCAAAAGGGTCATGTGGAATATAAATTGCATTATAACTTAAATGCATTCTCAGAGTTTAAGGAGAAAGCGAAGTAAAAATGTGCATGTCATCCCTGGACAAATACTTGCGATTATTCTGTTATCATTTAAATGTGTTGCCGCTTCACTTCCTTTTCCAGATATGTGTAATTAACATAGCACTCATGGTTTGTGTCTATACAATATGACACCTTGATTCCCTCGTACTTAATAAACTAACACGAGGCATTTAAGTGGTCTGTACACACTGCAAACATTTTATAAGTGTCGGCAATCCTTTTCAAGAGACATTCTTTCATTGTTTTCACCTATTGCACTTGGAGTGTTTCTTTGTGGCATAATAACACTTCAAGTTTACAGCCTTAACTATCAACAGATTACTCAGATAGTACTTAGCCAATCATACCTGGTAATTTCAAAATTCATCAAAGTCTCGGAGTCGCACTTAAATATTTACATTTGCAAAGCTGAGTTCTCAGTAGAATATTTGAACTTGAGATTTATGCTATTCACTTAATACTGCCATTGTAAGGACTCTCCGTTCTAGCATTATTTTCTAAACTGACGTTCGCAACCTTGTATTTGGAGTGAAAGAATTTCTACAGCGAATTGAAGAACTCTGTGTTGAAAATACCAGCTTCCAGATAAAGCAGAAACTCTCGCCCTCGGTGTCAGTTGTACACCCTTGTTGTCTGAGGTATTTTTCATTCTTCATCTCTTAAAAGCACAAAAGTAAGAAAAGGTCGAGACGAATTCCTTTGAACATCACCATAGCAACACATGATTAAGGAGTCATCCAAAATGGTGGCCCCTTCTCACTCATACCAAAAGCACTGTGTACTGAAGGTTTGTTTTAGCCATGACAAGACTCTATCTGTTTACTTATCTGTTTATTTTTACATGTTTGGACATGGGTATTTTTATGACAGCTAAAGCTTCATACGCAACATACATTTACACCATTTGCAACAGTCCTAGTGCATACAGCTCAGCTGTGCCCAGAGACTGACTCGTCTCAGGGAATTGGCAGCCTGCCTGCTTGGATCATCCCAGTCATTCAGTATATTACCACCCAGCAGCAGAAGGCCTACTGCCTTCCACATAAAAATATCAGTTCTATGTATGATTTTTTTTGTAATGGAAGTATCTTTCCACTTTAATTTGGAGGCAGCTGTGAATTTGAAATGAATGAAAGCTGAAATTGGTCTCTTTTGCATGTCTGGAATCTGTACTTTTTGTGGATGACAGATCTTCCCATCTTACTACATGAGGAATTCGTTGTAGAGAGGAGCAGCTTGTTACTTGTTTTCCACACCTGGACCAATCCATTGAGTGGCAGCAAACATGGACACTACTGTATCACAATTACTTAGGACCCTCTTGGAGTAACTGTGTTATACATGTCTATGTTTTACTTGCTTACAGGTAAGCAAGCTGATATAACGCTGTGTCTGGATAGTGTAATGTCTAAGGACTTTGCCTCTGACAGGAGACCTGGGTTTAAGTCTCGACTTTTCCTATTTCAGTAAGTCAGCAACTACTCAGTAAGGAGTTCTTGGGTGAGATTCCCGAACACTGCTACTGCCTACTAAGCGTGCCCTAGTTGCTGCCCAGCAAGTGCTTGGAGTCCGACAGGATAAAAGCGCTGTACAAATATTGGAATTATTGAATAAAGAATGCCATGCATCCCTAACTAAACCAAAGGGATTGTCTTCATCCGCAGCAGTGGAGTTTCACTTTACAGCACAATTTTAGGATTTCTAAAAATGTCCCAATAACCCCACCCACCTCACCACCAGCGAACCATTCCACGTGGTATGTCTTCAATGTATTAAAAATGTGTTAATAACGTATTATTCATCTGGCAGTGAAGGCTTGCTAGTCTTGGTGTTTGAATCTGTGTTTCTTCATTCGGAAACCCGGATACCACCCACCCACCGTACAGCACCAAAGTCAGTGGAGTGTCATGGAGTTGCATTTACAATGCTTTATGGGGATCCAGTGCATCCTCCTTCCAGCTTTATTTCTTGTTAGAGATGGGCTTTCGAGGAGAAAGCCACTCGAATTTGAAATTCTAATGAAGGTTGATTATGGGAGACGAGAGGTTACCCAGAAGTCCGTCGGGCTCCTATGCATATCACTCCACTCACCTGAGACCTATAGGAAGCAATTCACCACTCATTACTGCACTTCCTCCTTCCAGCTTGAAGGAGGAAGTGCATCCCATAGTGTGCGAGTGGAGTGATGCGCAAAGGAGCCTGACGGACCTCTGGGTAAGTAACCCCTCGTCTCCTATGCGCACACCTGCCTTAATCAACCTTCATTACAATTTTGAATTCAACTGGCTTTCTGCTCAAAAGGCCATCTCTGTTTCCTGTTACTTTAATAACAGACTAACAGGCTCCCTCCTGTACTTCCTGGGAGTGTGGCAGTCCAGACCACACCCTTTCCCATAGGACTCCATTCGGTAATAAGGAAGGCTTGTAGTAGTCCTGGCCATGCAACATCCCTCAGTCCAAAATGGAGAATCACATGATTGATATCAGATACAGCTCCTGCCTTTGGAAGGGATGAGGAGATGAAATAAAAAAGATAAAGACTAAGTACCTGAATGTAGGGTGTAGAGCTATTGTTATTAACCTTAAATAGGATTGATTGAGGAGCATTGCAGCATATATGAATGTAAATGTGGATAAGTTGCATGCAGAAAATTACTTGTTTCTTACATCTAATGAGCTACTGTTAACCACACCCATTCAACTTCAATGCAGTTTTCATAAAATGAGCCCCTGAAATGCATGTTTTTACTGATGCTTATATCTGACTGGGCCATTGTTTTGTAAAAAAAAATTGCACCAAAACCTCTTGTGACAAAAATAAGTTGTTTCCTATAGCAACAAGACTTGGTTTCATTTTGACAACCATGTAATAGACAAAATATGATCAGTGTTTATAAACAGTAATGTTCACTTTTGCTCCAATTTTAAGGTTAGACTAATGTGCCTTGAGATGAAATAACAATGCTTTAATTCACAAGTCCACCCCATTATATCGCAGCAGCTTAGCTAGCTTCTGTCCAGGAGTCTTTGAAATTCTCTTTTGTGTGTAAAGTGTAAGGTATTATGCTTGTTTTCCTTACCACCTGCTGTTTCCACAGTAGGAGCTGCAGTACCTTAACAGAGGCTTACAATAAATTAAGGTCAATATGTACTTTTTCCAGATGTTACCGCATATCCCTTTCATGCATTGCATTGTTTTCCGCACACTTAAGATAAAGTTGTTAAACCTTACTAGTTTTATAAGAGTATGATCTTGATTATTTCTGTAGAATGAAACCACAAGGATTAAATCTTATGTCCTTACTTTGGAGCTGTTCCCCACAAATCCTCATTTATGTGATTATTGGTGCAAGGCCTAGTTCCGCTTTTCTGCTCACGACCCCACACTTGAATGTGACAGCTCTGTCTCTGTGTAGATTTCTGTAATAGGCATAAAAGACCAATAATCATGATGTGGTGTGATGGGAACGTAGTGTTCCTTTGAATTTATTAACACTATTTTCACCGCCAATGTACTTATTGCAGACTTCCTACAAGTGCGCTGGCTTGACAGCTGTGATGTACCTCCACCAAGGCAGACAGGAAAGTGTATTGTAACAATGTAATGAATACCTGATATATGTGATGCATGTATCATTATAATCCTTTCTTTGTGTGCAGTTTTTAAACATGATATACTGTGATATTCTTGACAGATAAGTGTTCGCTTATAGATTTGAAAGCTTTACCCAAATGTTATAGCTTTCACCGCCAACATACATGACAGTCTCTCCATAATACCACAATTTAAAGGCAATTCTGCTACACACATGGCAGGTTGAGAGTCTTTGTGCAATCTGTGGCACAATTATGGAATGTTATGGATAATCAGTTGTAAAGCACTGGATCAAGTGTCCAAATGCAGTCAGCCTAAAGCCTCTTTCTTTAGTGAAGCAGATACATATATCCATGAATGAAATATCATGGATTAATAGTCAAAATATAATAAAAATACTGCCTTCCTCTGTAGAAGTTAAAAAAAAAAAACTATTCTCAGTGGAAACTATGGTAAACGTTTTGCAGTATTACGATCCATTTTGGGCTCCAGATTCACTTGGAGAGGCCCGCTGATGCATAATTTTACTGTCTTCCAGGAGGGGAAGTGGTGTGTACTTCTGCTCACTAGCCTGCCCGTTGCTCTGAGTGGGAGAGTGTGGCCTTGGCATCCATAGAGTACCCCTCTCCCCCCCAGTAAAAAGAGAAGTACCCTGGGATATTGCACATTGGGAAGGTCTGTCGTTTGTCAACTGTCCTCCATCCCAAGTCTCCATAGAGGGGTGTGGCATCCAGAAAGCCAATGACCCGGCAAGGAAATATTTGGGGACAGTCTGCATGGAGGGACAGTCGTGGAACCGTCGCCAGTTTTCTTACTGATGTACTTTTTGTGTGTTGGGTAAGAGTGACTTCCAACAGAACCTTTCAGAATATGTGTACAAATAAAATATCATTACTCCACTACACAGGTGTCAAACTTCAGTTCTTGAGGGCCATAACCATGCCAGTGTTAGACATGTGCTCTACTTGATGACCCACACCTTTCCTGATTCACTCCCATCAATTAGTTTGAGTTGTGCCAAAAATGTGTGAGGACCTTGGCCCAGAAGTACTGGAGTTTGACATCCTTGCTCCACTTGCTGCTTGCTTGCTTGCTACAGGTGTGTGACTCAAAACAAAGATTGGCATGGTATTGTAAAAAGGTAAATGAAGATGGCAGCTTCTGTTTATCTCACACACCAAACATTACCCTAAGCATATGCAAGTAAGTAAAAATGACTGCTAACTTTTGCTATAAACAAGTTGATGGTCTGTCTTTCAGAATGGTAATATGTATCTTTCGTGATACCATCTTTGCATTTCAAAAGAATGGTGTGCTTAAAATGTCATGTTTCCTTTAATACACTCTTTCCATTAGACATAGGAAGTTACATCCTCAAATGCGTGTCAAATGTCAAGTGTCAAATGCAAGCTAAAGTTTTCTGTTGTAGGTAGCCATTTAAAGAGACACTGAAGTGAGTGAGATAGGGTTTGATTATAGTAAAGGACCTTACATAGAGCGAAACCGCCTCTATCCCGCGGCAAAATGAGTGCTTTTTACCCCCCAAATCCCCCCTGCAAAATCCATGACTTTCTTGGTTGTGGATCTTGCTGCTCATATAGACAGAGCTATGAGCTGCAGCTCTGCCTCCATGCGCGTCAATCGCCGCACGGATCTCAGCCTTCTCCCCGCCCCTCTCTGTGAAGGAAGAGTGAGAGGGGTGGGGAGAGGCAGTGATCAGCTGGGATTTACGCGCTGAGAGGTAGAGCTACAGCCATTAGCTCTGCCTCTTCAGGAAGCGCTCAGCGAGCACCACAGAGGGGATTTGGGGGGTAAAGACCCCTCGTTTTGCCGCGGGATAGTGGCGGTTTAGCTCTATGTAAGGTCCTTTACTATAATCAATGGCTAGCTAACTCGCTTCAGAGTCTCTTTAAATACATGCTATTAAAAGGTATTATTTAAAGAGGAACCACATTGACATAGTAAAACGTAATAAAATACTATACTAGCAGTGCACATGTGCATTATTTCATAATTACTGGTAAAATTGTCAAGCATATGACATGGTCATTTTAAAAGCATTTTGTGAATATGACCCAATGTCTAAAAAGAATACCCTGCACTACCAGTAGCTTAAAAATATAACTTTACAAAATATATTTTTTAGAAGCAGTCTACGTAAATTTATAGTGACTAAGAAATTGGTTTAAGTTGGCTTGATCCCCTTGACAATTTTTTTTAGTAGTAAGCTGTGTTGCAGAACCCCTTCCCTCCACAGCCTCTGCTCTTTCTGATTGGCTCTAGGAGACTCTGGTGTCCTCCATGCCTGGCTTCTCAACGTAAAGGTGGCCACACGCCATACAATTTTTTACATATCTTTTTGATTCAAAATTTACAATCAATTTTTCTGATTGATTGTAACATTTGAACAACCTAACCAATGTACTACATGTGTGCACAATTTTTCCCCACTTATGAAAAAAAAATGATTGCACTCTGAAAAATTGCTTGTCCCTCTACATGACAAAATTGTCAATTTACCACTCACCATACAATCCTGCAAAAAAAAAAAAAAAAATGATCAGAAATGTCCATCACTCCTATCAAGAAAAAAAACAGGAAGTCCAATCTAAATTTCAACTCAAATAATTGGTGTAAATGATATCATTTTATTGTATTGTGTGAGGCCACCTTTAGTGTGTACATATGAAGTGATGTCATTGCGTAGGAGAACAGGGGGAATGGCTGTTATTCCTTTTTGGGTCAGCTGTTGTCTGTTATTCCTTTTTGATGTCAGTTATAACTGAATGGACAACTGATGTGCAAGTGAAGGTAATGTCTATGGTTCTCTATGGGTCAGTTCACATTATATGCATTTTAACTGAAAGCTTTTTCCCAATGCACTGCTATGGAACATGTGATCAGTTAAAATGCATCACTTTTTCAGCATACAGTGTGAAAGAGTCCTAAATTCTCTTACCCACTCACCACTATTTTAGGAACGTGATGCAACGTGATCCACAGGGACATCATAGACTGCATTGTCTGATGCACATATGCATGCATTGTTATTCACAGCGGAATTGCAATGCAAGGTTGCTGATGAATTCCTGTAAATGCATTGCTATTTCCATTTATTGTAACAAATCGATATTGCAACCACATCAGAAGAATCACGTCAGAATGCAAGTTCCGTGCATTGCCACGGCACTTGCATTTCCTGATGCACTTACAGTGTACACGAGGTAATATGCAACATGATGAGATATACTTGTGTCTGTACAGTACAAAACATATTAACTTCTTGCCGACCGCGTCACGCTGATGGGTGTCGCCCGCCGGCAGCCCCAGGACCACCTCTCTAGAGGCAGGAAAGTGATCGGCTGTCATAGGCTAAAGCCTATGACAGCCGATCACGCTTTTTGGCTGGTGGGGGGAGGAAGGTAGGGAGAGGAAATACAAAAATACAAAAAAAAAAAAAAAAAAAGGGAAATTTAATTTAAAAAAAATAAATAAAAAATATTTGTAGAAAAATAAATAAACATCTGGGGGGGGGGGGGGGGGAATCAGACGCCACCAACAGAAAGCTCTGTTGGTGGGGAGAAGAGGGGGGGGGGATCACTTGTGTGCTGAGTTGTGCGGCTCTGCGGCAAGCGCTTAAAGCTGCAGTGGCCCAATTTCAGAAATATGGCCTGGTCTTTAGGGGGGTTTAACACTGTGGTCCTCAGGTGGTTAATAACCAGGCTGTTTTACTCACTTTATTTTGCTGCCTGATATAGATCATTTCTAAGCATGGAAGTGACAGCTTCTGTCTTGTCGGTACCCTGTCGGCATTATAATAACCATCACTGATAAGCTAATTACAGCCATAATTTTTTGGGGGGCAAAATACAACTTCTGAGGGCAGGGGAGAGGTAGTACAAGGTCAATAGTTCCTGTATTTCACTCTGGGACACTTAATAGGCTGCCACTGATTAAAGACAGTTAAACAATCAACCTACTTTGTGAATGTTTAAATATAAAAGAAAACCAGGGGATACTTAAAAAGTCAATTTTAGAAATAGGAGGATAAATATAATTGTTTATCTCATCCGTTTATTTTAACCTCAGGTTCACTTTAAGTGGGAAAGGGGCCTAAGGGAGCTGGCTGAGGAGTGAATGTGACTGATCGGCAGACGAGGTATAAGCTTTTTTTTGCAGCAGTGTGAAGACAAAGAGTGGGAGTCAAGAAAAAAGTATTTCAATGTAGACATTAGGACATTAGGCACTTGTTCATCTAACGCTGGGGTCCCCAACCTGTTTTAGTCAAGGGCCAGGTCAATATACTTTAGACTGCTGGGGGGCCGGAGTGTACATAAAATGATTTAGAAAAACATGACATTGAACCTATGTAGTGTAAACAGCGCCTGAAACACAATCCCCCACATGCAAAGCAATCAGTGTTCAACATACATACTGTATTATCAAAAGTCCTCCCAAAACAACCCCCTTTCTCCAGTAATTGCAAGAACTGCAAATTATCCACACCACACACTGTTTTTACAGTAGATTACCTCTAACCACCCTACCACCACCACTACCACAGTGTTTTTGCACACCAGATAGTGGAGTATTCCCAGGTGACAACCTGTTATACAATTGGACAGCAGTGCCACCTAATGCGGAATTGGATTGGAAGCCAGCAAATTACTGCCGCATCTATAAGTAATACATTTTGTGTGTGGAGGGCAGATAAAAAAGCCTCAGGGGGCTGCATTCGCCCACAGGCCTTAGTTTGAGGACTACTGATCTAACGCCCCAAAGCCAGCAGTAAGTATTCCACTGTGCTGATGTGATTATAGTTTTCTGTTACTATGGCCTTTCACCCCACTTAATCAGATTATTTTTATTTTCCTTCAATGACTGGGCAATTTTAATGCCAGCATCTTTTTATGTGTTTTTCTTTTTAAACAGGGATAAATGTCGTTAGAAATAACAGCAGACTTGTTCAGAGTTGTTAATTTGTCGGCAGCCTGCAATTCGAATACATTAACATTTTCACTCCAAATGACTCCTGTTTTTAGTGATTAAGACATATTTGTTTAAAGCATGTGAATGATTTACAGACCCTTGCCTGGGAGAATGAAGAACAGCTGCGGCATGGAGTGTGTGGGGAAGGCCTTTCATTTCAATGCTGCCTCAGGCCAAGATCAAGGGCAGACCTCCCACTTAGGTTACGCTTTCCAAAATAGGATGAATGGAAATGAAGGTGCTGTGTAGACAGCCAAAGGTCAGGAGCAATGTAATAAGGTTTGGGGACTGTGAGCACATAGTTTAGCTGCATCTTAGAAGATTTCAGCACCATGGACAGCGTAAGCAGCAAAAGACACACAGCACTTGCTTGTAGCACCATGGACAAGCAGCTAAAGACATGCAGCAATTGAAGGTAGCACCATGGACAGCATAAGCAGCCAAAGACACACTGCACTTGCTGAGTTTCAGCACCATGGACAGTGTAAGCAGTGAAAGCCGCACAGAACTTGCTGGTAGCACCATGGACAGCATAAGTAGTGAAAGACACACAGCACCATGGACAGCGTAAGCAGCAGAAGACACACTGCATTTGCTTGGTTTATAAACTCCATGCACACAGAAGAATAAACAGGAGAAATGTAGCACATGTGAAATGTCATGTCTGCCAAAATATTAATAATTCTGCTCAGCCAAATTTGTGATTCAGACAGCCCAGCCACATGACACTCCAGCTTAAAGGAAACCTGAGACCAAAAGGAAAAATACCTGGAGCATCCTCCAACCCCCTTCAGGTTGATCGCTCCCTCACCGTCCTCCCGGGCAGTCTGTATCCTCCGCTAGCTGCCCCGTTAGTTCCACTGATCAGGGCATACTATGCATGCCTGGTCGTGCGCCCCATCATGCTCCCATCACCAGGAGAGTTCTGTGCCTTCGCAGGCACAGAACACTCCCAGCCTTCTCAGCAGAGGTGGTTGTTATTTGCAGCCTCAGCCAAGTTTCATCAAGCTTGTGCATAAGGATTAACCTATGTCTGAGAGACAGTTGCTAACACAGTTTATCAGCACATGTCATGTCTCAGGAATGACATCTTGGGGTTGATGTCTAAAACATTGCTTTAGTAAAATGGGTTACTAACCATAACACTTGTTAGTAAGGTGCATTACCGTAGCAACGATTGCTCTACTCAAGTACTGCGAGTCATGCTAATAGCTCGCGGTACTGCAGGGGGAAATAAAGTTAATATTGCTGTGTGCTGTGTGTGCACAGCAGTATTACTGATGCTTTGTGCATGTGTAGTGCATCAACCACCTTGACGTCAAAGAGGAGAGCAGCCACACTAAGCTACAATTTTTTGGATAGCAAAGCAAACTTTAGCTTACTCTGTGTGAAAAGTGCAAGTGTCCCTTCACGCAAAGCTCCCACCTCACTGGCCTGCAGCTGCATGTATATGGAGTGCATCATGGGAAGGAATATCATTCTGCTCTCCTCTCCTGCACATATTTACATACTATAGAGCTGGCAGCACTTTACAGCATGGTAGAGCTTAATTAGCTCACTGTGCAGCCCTCTCTCTGCCATAGTGAATACTTCTTTAAAAGAATTTCATATAAAGACATATGAAGGTGTTAATTCTGTACATAGTTAAATTGCATTCTATACTAAATGCTAAACTGATAAATTGTTTTTTTTTTATACTTATCCTATTTTAAACTGAAATACCAGTGTGAGAAAGGACAAATGTGCTCTTCTGGACCATCTGTATATATTGTGAAGATTTTGAGATTGTTACAGGAGATCCGTGCTTTCCTTTGTTCTGTAGATAGTGAAATGTGCCATATATGAGCACTTGCCCAGATCTCTAACTGCTGATAATTGGGAGGGTTCTGCCTCTGCTATAAACACATCTTCAATCTCACTGCTATAACACAGGCTCTACCACTGGCATCCCACAGACTCAAAGGGCTGTTTTTAAGTGAGCAGACTTTGAGAAAAGGGATTACTAATTTTAGAGTTCTGGGGAACACTGTGTTGCCTTCTTTGTGAAAGTGTGTACATGCCCACAGTGATTGTCGCCTGAAGGTATCTGTACTCCATCTCGCAGGTGACAGTTGAGGGTTGAGGTCACTAGGCTATAGCCTGATGCTAGGTACACACGATGCAATTTTCTGGTAGATTTACCTGTGAGATCGATTTTTTTTACATCATGTCCAATCTGAATTTCGATCGATTTTCAGATCGATTTCCATAAAAGTGAATGGAAATCGATCGGAAAATTGATTGAAATTCAGATCGAACATGTTGGAAAAAAATCTATCTGGCTGGTAAATCTGCCAGAAAATTGTATTGTGTGTATCTAGCATTATGACGCATTCTGTTTCTATGGAGGTAGGAGAAACAATGACTTGGTGCATGACGACCTAACTTACGGTGGTCGGGAGGGGAACAATGCAATCCATTGAGAAGATCTGGCATTCTGCATCTATGTGACATCTGTACACCTTAGATTCTCTTGCTAGTGAGTACCAGCTTGTTCAAGCAAGAAAAATAGGATTGGCCAGTTCACAATGGCTTGTTGTAGATTGAAATGAAAATATCTTAACATAAATGCAACAGTCTGCAAGGTTAAAAAGTTAACATTTCAGATTGCAGGTTTTTATATTATTTAAACTGTTTTTTGTCTTCTTTTTTTTTTTTTTTTTTGCTGGATAGTGTACTGGTTAAGGGCTCTGCCAGGCTCTTCCTATCCAGTAAGCCTGCACCTATTCAGTAAGGAGACCTTGGGCAAGACTCCCTAACACTGCTACTGCCAATAGAGCGAATCGTAGTGGCTACAGCTCTGGTGCTTTGAGTCCATCAGGAGAAAAGTGCAACATAAATGCTCTGTGTCTTCTCTTGTCTTGACCTATAATCGGGATCCTAGCATCAAGTGTATTGTAGCCAATAAGATATCTCATTCCATATATATATATATATATATATATATATATATATATATATATATATATATATATATATATATATATATCTCAAATTGCACTAGAAATAAACACAAATATCAACTAGCTACTGGTTTGTGATTGGTCGTAAGCTATACATTATAGGTGCAATTAGCTTTTATAGCTTTAAAATGGTCCATGCTGCAGTAATCTGGAGGATTATTGATCTGAGGCTGTAGGTAAATGAATTCCTGAATATCTAGGGTAACAAACACCCCTTTATAATGTCTGTGTATTTGCAGCATGCAGTGTATATTTACATATTGCAGCACGTTGATACTGTTTCAGAGTATCGCAGTGTAAGCCATTAGCTAGCATTTGTAAGACTAAGCAGTGACAGCATGCTAAAAGTAGTTAGTCCAAGCAACCAATCAGAATTAACTTTTCGGCAGCGATGGGGAGTGTGGAGGGTGAGTGGTGATTGCCAATTAATTTCTATGTGTTGCTGCACTATGTACATCACCCTCATTAAAAGCCTCCCGGGTTGCCAGATTTACATTATACTCTGGCACTAATTCAATCTAAAAGGTGTATCAGTGGGCATGCTAAAATGTAGGAATGTTTAGTTTCTCTCCCTAATCTGTGTTAAAGCCTTTGATTTATCATCTGTAATAAATACAAAGACTGTGGTATGTGAAACCTGGTATGCTTAGAATCTATTTAGCTGCACCCCCCTTCACACACACCAGAATGAGGGCTTAACAATGCAGGATGACTGACTGCAAATCAATGCACATTCTGTACATTAGAACAATGGGGTGATTTAGCTACAGAGGTGTCTCTGCTATTAATGAGGTATTGCGGTGGTGAAAATGGCATAGTGGGACAGAAGAGTGTCACATGTCCCTCCACAGATCCCAGAAGATTCAACCTATGCCACCCAGCTCTCCACCCCCTCCATAGACCTTCAAATCTGTTGCTCAGCATTTATCATCTGGCTAGTCTTTTTTTCTCCATCAACCAAAAGTTTATTGAAATGTCAGAACAGTACAGAAAATGTAAAGTATAAAATACAATTACACATATCACATAATACAATGTTAGAGGTAGAAATTCAATGAGGCACATAGAGAATAAACACGGATAAACAATCTTCTGCAACGTCTGTCTATTCTTGAACATCCAGCTTGCTCTGCCTTGTGTAGTGGCCACGTCACCAGAAAAGGTCACATAAACTGTGTTTATTTAGTGTAGAGAAAAGACACCTTAGAGGAGATCTAATTAATATGTATAAATACCTCAGAAGGCAATATGGCAGATGAGCTTTTTGTCCCTAGGCTTGTGTAAAGGATTAGGGGACATGATCTGCGCATGGAGGAAAATGTTTTTGCAATCTGTTTAGAATGGAATTCTTTACAGCAGGAGCAGTTAAGAGTAGTTAAAATGTGGAATACCTTTCCACAGGAAGTATTCATGGCAAATATCTATATCTGTATTTAGTGGGAGCTTAAATGGTTTCCTTGCATTGAAGAACATCCATGGCTATAATTACTAGGTAAATCCGATGGTGTTGATCTAGGGATTTTATCTGATTGCCAGTCGGAATTTTTTTGTTCCCTTTTTAGGGCTAAATGGTCCAAACCTTGTAGGGGTTATACACCCCCCTCTGGGATATGTAATGGTGCAGGCTAGTTTTGTACCATATCTTCTGGTTTAAATCAATAGATGGATGTCCTTTTTTCATCCCAACTATGTAACGATGCGATTTTTCATTGATGTTGTACATGAGGGATGGGGGGATAGCCAGTTGCATCTTTTTAGACACTGCTCATTGTGTTTTTTACTTTGAGCTGTTGTGGAAGAATGCCAATTATTTTCACATACAAACATGCACAGTCCCTGAAATAACGAGTGTCAAAAATACATGTGCAGTTTCCGAGCATGCGAGTGTAAACCCAGCCTAAGACAATTTCCTTTCTGCAGAGTCTGCTAAATAGAGAGTATGGTATCACGCTGGATTGGATTATTTAATATTGTCTGCTAGCGTAGCGTAAGTTTGCACTTCTCGCCCTGGTTATGTCAGAACATAATGGGATTGCTAAAAAGTTAGTAAATAAGTGGTTATTTGACTGCAAACATGTTCTTTTAAAAAATAAATCTAATATGTCCTAGATTTATAAAAGATAAGTTCTTGCTGCAGGAGCATGCATGTGACTGCAATAGCACAAACCTTCTGGCATTCCTTGCTTCTGATGTTACAGAGGCAAGGGCTTTAACCTCTTGAGGACTGCAGGGCTAAACCCCTAGTGACCAGGCCATTTTCAGTAAAATGTGCCACTGCAGCTTTAAGACCAAGCTGCAGGGCCGCACAACATAACACACAAGTGATTCCCCCCCACCCCTTTTCTCCCCACCAACAGAGCTCTCTGTTGGTTGTGTCTGATCGCTCCTCCAATATTTATTTTTTCTTTCATCAATATTTGTTTGTGTCTTTAAAAAAAAAAAAAACCCTGTTCCTTTAAACTCGTTCCCTCCCTCCCTCCCCCCAGCCAGCCAATCATGGCGATTAGCTCTCATAGGCTTCACCCTATGAGAGACGATCGCTCTCTTGTCCCCCAGGGGGACAGCCGTGTCACACGGCTGTCCCCAGTGCAGTGCTGCTGCTGATCGCAGCGCTGCACCATACAAATAGACGGCAATCATGCCGTCTAACAGTCTCCCGAGTGGCGATAGACACTCGGAGACTGAAGGCGGGGCGGAGCTCCGCCCCCCAAGCAGGAGATGCGCACGCAGCGTGCGCGCGATCTCCTGCAAAACAGAGCCCCAGGGCTTTACGCCTGGGGCTGCCGCCGCGGCCACGCCCGTTGGCGTGACGCGGGCGGAAAGTGGTTAAACATTTCCCTCTACAGGCTCTTTCACATTAGCCAACGTGTGCACCATCCCGATTAGCCAACGTGTGCACCAACCCGCTTTCGTGTGCACGTTAAGTGACATCGGGAAGTTGCGGTGTGACGCTGATTAGCGGCGGTAGTTATAATTTACCCGATGGGGAAATGCCACGGCTGGACGTTACGAAGCTCCCAGATGCGTTGTAACATAACACTCTGGAACACTTCATCTAATGTGAAAGTTAACTTGAAATTCAAATAGACTTTCATGTTACCTTTCTAAATGAGGAGCGATCCGTCAAAATGCTCGGATCCATTCCAAGTGTGAAAGAGCCCTCAAGGCTGGCAGTGTTTAGAGAAATCTCCTGTTTTCTTGGATCACTAATTGTTTATACTCAAAATAAAGTTGACTTCCAATAGAAGTCGACCCCCTAGCAGTTGACCATATTAAGTGGAAAATTATGAAGGATCAAGTATAAGTCTACACAAGAAAAAGACATTGCCAATTCCTCCAGTAAATATTGCCAGCAACTTCCCTACAAGTATTTCCAGGTCCTCCACAATTATTTCCCTCCAGAAGTATTGATAGATCCCCCTACGGGCTCATTCACACTAAGGGCATTTTTGCCCTTTTTTTAAGCCCAGGAAATTTTCAAAATCGCCCTAAAATGCTTGTGCAATGTTCCCTATGAGAGAGTTCACATCTGAATGGTTTGTTCCCGATCCACTCAGCAAATCGCTGGCTTTACCATTTTTGAGGCGATTTTTCCTTAATGGAAGGTATAGGAAAAACGCAAACGCTCACAAAATCGCTTTGTGCAGCGATTGCGTTCGTGTTTTTAAGAATAAATACATTGTATTGATTCTTTTCTGGGTCAAAGAGTTCACTTCCTGACTTGCATCAGGGAGTGAATTTAAAAACTGCACTGGAAAAGCGCTTTTACCAAAAATGCACCGCGCAGTGTAGCACCGGAAGGGGTAAAAAACCACTTAACAAAATCACAAAACGCTTGTGTTTGTGATTATGATTTTAGATGTGAATGAGGCCTCAAAGTATTTCCAGTTCCCCACACAGGTATTGCTAAGTTCCCCACAAGTATTGCCAGTGTTCTGACCACCCCCCCAAGTATTGCTGGGTCTTCCCACTAGTATTGCCAGAGTCCCCCACAAGTATTGCTAGGTCCTTTACAAGTATTGTTAGGCCCTCATGCATACATTGCCAAACCCCCTCAAATGCATTGTACCCTCCTGCTTCTCCCATCCATACACCACCACGATCCATAGTGGCACAGGATTGTATATTGGGAGGAGATATAGTTACCTGTCTCATTACAGGGTGCACTGCCCCTCCTGGCAGTCCATTCTTGTACCTATTCAGCTCTCCTTAAGTGCAGCTGTCAGCCCATGTGTAACCTTATATAAGCAGTCCTGGGAGATGGATGGATGTCCAGTAGGAGAGGAGGTCACAGGCAACACAGTGGCGCTGAGGATTAGTGCTCCCCCCTTTATATACGTCCTTATATTGATCAGCATGATGGGAAATGGGAGAGTATATATGTCTCAGGGCGCAGTGTGTGTGTTGGGGGGGGGGGGGGGGGCGCACAACTCACTCAGCTATCATTCCCCTATTGTGTTTGAAGCAGAGAGAAATAAGAAAAGGGGATACATGGCAGTGACTGCAAACCAGATAACTAGAGATTAAGGTGTTGGGGGCCCTGGGGCGCTTCTTAGTCTAATAGCAATCGGTGTGTGACAGCTGGGGTGGGGGGGATGGACGGGCGCACTTTGGTGTCTCAGCCTTGGGTGCTGGAGGACTTTGTTCCGGCTCTGATATGTCTGGCTGCATTAAATAACTCAGACCTCCTCAGAGGTGCCTCAGTCAGCTCCCACATCTTTCTGCTTGCCCTCCACCCCAGTTTATGCAGCCCACCCAAAAATGATTTATTTCATATTGTTTTATTACCCTGGATTTGCTTATATGACCTCTTAAATTTCAGATACTGACATTTTTAAGGCTGAGCCACACAAAACGCTTTTAAGGGGAATTACAGAACGTCTCACAAAATGCCGCTGAATGTTTGGAGTACACACGCTTTTCCCTCGCCCTTTGTATAAATGACTCCTTTAATGAATTATCTCCTTACCATTTTGTATGAATTTGGCAAGGGAGCGAAAAGAAAATTCCATAAAGTTGAATTTGACTTTATAACCAACACTCCACTGACTCCAGGGGGCTTGGAGCAGATTTAAAGCATATGTCAGGCAAAGTCAACAGATTTAATTAGTCGTAACTCACAACTTTGAGGCCGTGGATCACAAGAGAACTTTTAATAGAAAATACATGACCTGGAAGATTGACATTCGACTGAAGTTAATGAGACTTGTGATAAGGTAAGCTGCATTGACTCAAGTCAAGTCAATGAGATTTGTGACGAAGGGAGGCTTCTACCTAAATGAGTGAGACCTGACAGGGCTGTACAAGCACAGAGATGTCAAAGACATTAAGCAGCAGATCTGGAATACAGTTCAAGCCTGCTCACACGTCTTTCAAAGGATGACTTTTGGCTTGAATTCGCTCTGACCTTTCAAGGTATAACCAGTGGCAGATGTACAATATAATGAAAGAAAACACTCGCATCCCTTCACCAATCACTGATCATAAAAGGCATGAAAAGAAGAGACACACAGGCAATCTCTCCCATCCTTTTACTCTCAACTGAATCGTGTTAGGATTTAATAGGATTTAATGGTCAATCATGGCTGTTTTGTATTAATGGAGATTGAAGAGATACGGTGTGCTGCTATGGAAGTTCGGTACCGTTTAAGAGGCTTTACTTGCTATGCTGTAGAGCTGTGATTCACCCTCATAAATGAATTGTCCGGGGCCCGCAGGGTAGCTTGTGTACAACCAACACTTTACAAATCTTGTTCACTGTAAATTACAAGCAACAATCCAGTTACATATAGTAGCACATTGCAGGGTTGGTCACCATTCCACACCTGTACAAGCTATGAATGAAAAAAAATTAGCTGGAATTTTTTGTATTTAACTGCAGTATGTACCGTATATGGGAAAAAATAAATATATATGTATGTATATATATATATATATATATATATATATATATATATATATATATATATATGTATATATATATAATAATATATTTACACACACATATGCACAACCTTTCAGTCTGTTTTAATGTTAGTGGTGGGGTTATAAATAATGGCAGTTGGTGCTGTCTGTTTTTTTCTTGTCTGCCAGTAGTAAATATGATCATGTACAGGCTCATTGTAGATCAAACAATATGAACAAAGTACATCGCGAATATCGATCATTTCTTGATCTCTCTTCTGTTTTTTTTTTTTAACTTTTCACGTTACAGTGTATTGATTTTTTTCCTCTTTTCGTTCAAGTTCCTCTTTAATTTGCGAACGTTAAACTTTATCAGAGTGATTGTTTAGAGGATAATGTGAAAAAAAGAGGTATATATGTCAGCCTGTGTTCTCACTTCTACCAATTTCCTCATCTCCTTGTCATAAAGGCAAACCTCTTCAAAAGAAACACAAACAACAAGGAAGAAACCTTTTTTCTATGCTTATTTTCAGGGCCTGCCCTAGACTTTTTGCCGCCTGAGGCAAACTTAGAAAAAATTGTCGCCACCCCCCCTAATCCGTGGGTGGGGGGGCCGCCGACCTGTAGGGGGTAGCGGGCAGGAAGGGGGTATTGCGCTTAGTGGTGGGGAGGGGGGTCGGACCCCTCCCTCGCCTGGTTCCCTCAATCTGCGCTCCCCCTCCAGCTTTAAATAGTTAAGTAGCAGCGGATAGTAAGAAGGACGGGTGGGCATGACTCACCTCTTCCGGTTCCAGCATGCGCTCCACTGACGTCACTTCCTGCAACGCCGCCCACTGTATTGTAAGTGGACGGCGTTGCAGGAAGTGACGTCAGTGGAGCGCACGCTGGAACGTGGAATCGGTGAGTCATCCCCGTCATCCCTCTTACTATCGGCTGCTACTTAACTATTTATAGCTGGAGGGGGAGCGCAGATTGGGGGACCCAGGCAAGGGAGGGGGGGTCCGACTCCCCTCCCCACCGCTAGGCCCAATACCCCTTCCTGCCCGCTAACCCTCCAGCTAGGCGGCCGGCCCCCCCGCTCCCACAGACGGGCGGGTGCCGCCCCCCTAGAAGTGCCGCCTGAGGCAAAAGTTTCACCCCACCTCATGAGCGGGCTGGCCCTGCTTAATTTTCTTAGAAGAAGAGTTAATACCTTTTGTCTAGTTTGTGATGCAGTCATTCACGTTCTGTGTGATGACAAGGCCAACTGTCCCTTATACCCAGACACTCATATTGTGTGACCACGGATTTTTTTTAAATATGATTGAAATGTTCGGGCAAACGTTTAAGTTGGCGCCAGGTGATGTCACTCGTAACATATTGGTAATTCCTATTACAGATATTTTACTACAGACTAATCGGCTCCCATTTTCAAATAAACCTAACACTTACCCCCCAATGCCTAACACTAACCACCAATGCCTAACACTAACCTCCCACCTAATGCCTAACACTAACCCCTCACCTATTGCCTAACACTTACCCCTCACCTATTGCCTAACACTTACCCCCCACCTAATACCTAACAATAACCCTTCCCCCAATGCCTAATGCTTACCCCCCACCACTAACCCCCCTATGCCTAACACTAATGCCTAACACTTACCTCCCACCTAATTCCTAACACTAACCCTTCCCCCAATGCCTAAAACTAACTCCCCACCTATTGCCTAACACTTACCCCGCCACCTAATACCTAACACTAACCCTTCCCCTAATGCCTAATACCCCCCACCACTAACCCCCCTATGCCTAACACTAATGCCTAACACTTACCCCCCACCTAATGCCTAACACTAACCCTTCCCCCAATGCCTAACACTAACGCCCCCACCTAATGCCTAGCACTAACCCTTCCCCCAATGCCTAGCACTGACCCCCCCCCCATGCTTAACACTAACTCCCCATCTAATGCCTAACACTTACCCCTCATGCCTAACACGAACCCCCACTTAATGCCTAACACTACTCCCCAATGCCTAACACTAGCCCCCTACCTAATGCCTAACACTAACCCGTCACACATAATGCCAAACACTAACCCCCCAACCTAATGCCTAACACTAACCCCCCCCCCCAGCTAATACCTAGCACTAACCCCCCCACCTCACCTAATGCCTAGCACTAACTCCCCTCCCCCTAGTGCCTCACACTAACCTTCTCTGACCTAATGCCTAACACTATACCACCGCTCCTAATGCCTAGCACTTTGAATGTGGAGGAAACTGGAGTGCCTGGAAGAAACCCAAATAGACATATGGAGAACATGCACACTCTGTGCAGATAGTGCCCTGTCTGGGGTTTGAACCAGGGACCTAGAGCTGCAAGATGAGTGTTATGCACTTCACCAGTCCACACATTTACTAATTTTTGTACAAAATTTTTTGTTGTGACTATTTAAATAATATTAATAATAATAAACACTATTAATATTATTATGTACTGTATGCCCTTAAAAATAACCACTTTGATTGCCAAAACCTCGTTATGTGTTACAACTAAAGAGAACATTTACAAGATTTCTAATGTTATAGTACAGAACTCCTGATAGGTTGCATAAATGTTATCCCAACGTGTCTCCGTTATGCTGGCGGGGATGTGGTCAAATTGGTTCTATGTTCCACCTATTCTGGGAATGTCCAAAGATTCAGAGTTATTGGTCAATGATTATTGACACTATACACTCCCAGATAGACTTGGAGATTCCGAGAGATCCCTGGATTTGCGTTCTGGGCAAACCAATCTCTAAAATCAGGGCGCATACCCAGAGATTGGTGAATCATTATTTAACAGCTGCTAGATGTCTGATAGCTTTACACTGGAAAAAGACCTCCTGTCCTACTAAACAGGAGTTCCTGGCCAGAGTGGCCTATGTATATAAATTAGAATATCTGACTGCTCAATTGTCTGATACTATACACAGATTTAATAAGATCTGGGAGAGATCTCCTCTGTTTGTGAACTGAGTGAGGCTTAGCAAGATGTGAACTCAGGATACACGCAACCTGGACCTGCACGGTCTCCATTGTCTCCTAACCAAGGGGCATAATCCAGACACTCGATCTGCTCTCTCTCTTTCTATTCTCTTCCTACACTTCCTTCCTTCTTTTTCTATCCTTCTTACCTCCTTTAGGTATTCTCCTTATAAATAAATAAAAAATTCTTTGAGAAGTTATCTGATAATTGTAATATTCCAGGGCTTCCTCCATAGGAATGGTTGGATGATTGGGGATCTTAGTAATCCCCACCACCATTCCAGATTTACTTTGATCTGCTGCTCATACTAAGTTGGATACCCTGGGGATTCCTTGTACTGGAAATGTTGTAATTAAGTATGGTTTCTTATTGGACACTGTTGTCATACTCTGTACACTGTATATTAATCAGTGCAAGTCAAATTGTTCTAAGCTTTTACTTCTCAATAAAAATTTTGAATAAAAAAAAAAAAATAACCACTTTGGATATTCCAAATAATCATTCATATTTCTCTATTATGACTGCCTTGTGGCCAGTGAATGCTTTGCATAAGCCCAGTGGTGTGCCACTTCCAGCTACCTGCCTACCAGCTGAGAAAGCACTTGGAGATGCTTTCAGATCTATGGGTAGTTCTATCAAGAAAGCATTCCCAGGATTGTTTGCATGTGCTTTTTCATTGCTTGCCGTTCCTAACACCTTCCCCATAACACCAGATTAATCACGTCTGACTGTCACAATGTGACAAAATAGCTTTTTGAATTTAAACATGCTAAAAAATCTCAGCAGCAGAAGTAAATGCAAGTGATTTACTGTGGAATAGTAGACATGCCGCTGTAAAATGTATTATTATGCAGAAGCAAGGACATTTCCATTCCATGGACAGAGCTTCACAGCCTGAGACGGCTCCTGAAAATCAGGCACGGCTAGCATGTGCTGTGTGTGGGCAGCAGGAATAAGTAAGGAATGCGCACAAGTGATTGGATGCCAGGGAGACATTCTTTCATATAATAAGAGTAAATACAGGTGGCGCTGTGTCTCCTCCCTTCCCATGAAGTCCTTATGCGATGTCTGTGAGCTGCACTACGGAACACATGGCCTGTATAGAAGAGAAATATATTCTTATGGTCATGAAACCTAGGAATGAATTTTAACATCAAGATAGACTTATTCTGTAAATGCCGGCTGAAAGCCAGTGTTTATCTATTCCTATACATGCTGTTACTTGTAGATTTATTACCATTCTTGAGTCTCCAAGAATAGTTTTTGTTATTGTTTTTTACATTCAAAGCCCAATGTGTTAGTGTGTGTCCACACTATATAATACTGCTTCTGTTTTTAGGCACACAGTGTGTGTAGTGTTATGCCCTGTCATAGATAGCGTACAAGTTAGTTCCCCAATGTACTTGCTAAGAACATACCCCAAAGCACCAGCTCAGGCCCACTTTTTAGATGCATTTAGAAAACATGGTGGTGTAGTGGTTAGTGCTCTCGCCTTGTAGCACTGGGTCTCTGATTTGAATCCCAGCCAGGACAACATCTGCAAGGAGTTTATATGTTCTCCCCATGTCTGCATGGGTTTCCTCCGGGTACTCCAGTATCCTCCCCCTAAATTGGCCCTAGACTACGATACTTACATTAGCCAATACATAGACATATGACTATGGTAGGGATTAGATTATGAGCCCCACTGAGGGACAGTTAAGTGACAAGACAATATTATCTGAACAGTGCTGCAGAAGATCTTGGCACTATATAAATACAAAATAGTAATAATTAATTATGCATAAACTTTTTTTGTCAAAAACATATTTTAGACTTTCCCCCACACAGAACGCATTTCCCCTTTACAATCATTGTCTACTGCGTAAATTGTAACGCAGATGAATACGTGCAGGAAAAAGACTTGCATAGTTAATAATAATAATTCCTTTTTTTGTATAGCGCCTTTCTCCTGTCGGACTCAAAGCGCTTGCGAGGCAGCCACTAGAGCGCACTCAGTAGGCAGTAGCAGTGTTAGGGAGACTTGCCCAATGAACTCCTTACTGAATAGGTGCTGGCTTACTGAGTAGGAAGAGCCAGGATTTGAACCCAGGACTCCTACATCAGAGGCAGAGCCCTTAACCATTACACTATCCAGCCACTGTTCCTGCACATTTAAAGCAGATCCGAGATGAAAAACTAACTATAACAAGTAACTTGTCTATATATCTTATCTAAAGTTTAGATAGTTTACACAGCAAATCTAGCTGCAAACAGCTTTAATAGAATATGATTATTTCTTCCTGTGATACAATGACAGCCGCCATGTTGTGTGTAAACATTACACAGAGGCAGGCTTATCTACTTCATGAGCTAAAAAACCTAATCCCCCCTCCTCCTCCCCTCTGCCTCTGAAATCTTTGGCTTGTAATACCTCCCCCTCCTCCTGCCCAGACTGAGCTCCCATGAGCCCTTGCTACTGTCTGAAAGTGCCTTGGCTCTCTGAAAACCTGCGGGAGAGGCTTGTTTAGTTTATAGGGAATTAGAGTATTAAGACAAAAACAAAAAAGTATTGGCTTGAGGAATATCCTATAAACAATAGGAAAGGAACACAATTATGCAATGAGTAAAAGTTCATCTCGGATCCACTTAAAGTGACACTGCCTGACAGAACAATCACTCTGCAACATGCATACCCATGAGACAGAAGGGGGAGTGGTTCTGACTGACTGGGGGTGTGACAGCCATCTGGGCTTACTATGGAGAAGATTACTGTGTATGGCCTGGTACAGAATTTATTTTCCTTTATTTTTCAAAAACATATTTTTATATTTATTCTTTGTGTGTGTGTGATCATGTTTTTTTTCTCCTTTTAACACAATTTGTGAAGAACAAAAAACCCACTGCAAATACAAGAATATTGGCCACGCGGCAGAGAGCCAAGACCCTCCTATTGCGCTTGTTTTTACAGTTTATTCTTATACACATATCTCATAAAATTTCATTTGGCTGCTGATTTCTGGTAAACTCTAGCAAGCTCCAGCAGACCGGCTATACCACAGTTTGCTCTTTATAAATTCACCTGTTAGTTTTCTTAGCTCGTGGAGAATATACAAGTATCTTACTACAGTCTTACACTGCAGTAGACTGTATTAAGTATATTCTTAAACGGTCTATCTTGATTGTGGTCCTGATAGCTGTGGATTTTCAGCAAAGGTTTGACAGGAGCGGTACCTTGATTGCACTTGTGCATGACACTGCAGCTAAACAAGGGCTTATGTAGAACTGAACTTCAATCAGAAGATGTGTTGCACAGACCTGCTGTACTTGCAGGAAGATTGTATAATGTACTAAGCCTGCAATCAAGATGTATCAGGCCAAAGTATGGGAAGTATGGGTAATTCTTGGTTTGTGCAGTACCATAAAGGAAAATATCTACGGAGCCAAGTCATTACATCCAAAGTCTGTCATCTGACACATTATAGATTGGTGAATGCTAGTGTACAAATAGACACATAAATGCAAGGCATGGAAATGTCATGGATATAAAATGTAAAGCTTGTTGTGCTCTGTCCAACCACAAAAATGATTTAATATTGACCTTTTTATCAGTTCATAAACCTTCAAAGACCAAGATGGGGATCCCCTAATCATCTTGTCATAGTAATAAGGAATGTGGCGGTGTCACCTGGTAACCACAGGAGGAGTCCTGGAGTAGCGCCGGCATGACAGGTGTGCCTGCAACACCCTGGGGGGAGGGGGCTATTGCAATGGGAGGGAGTTCCCTAATAGGTGGAGGTGGTGGTGCTAGCATGATTTCCAATAGAGTTCATGCTGAAATCTATTGGAAATCTGTCTGCATGTCTGCAGTGTGTGGCAGGCTATAGATCCCTCTCCCCCTCATCAGATTTGATCAAAAAGGGATCTGTCTGACATGTGATCTTGTGGGCAATATCTAAAGATGCCCATACATCAAGAGATTATTGGCAGATTTGACAGAGACAAATTTATCTGTAATCGAATCTGATTAGAGATAAATTTGTCTGTTCGTCGAAGCTGCCCATATACTAAAGGCCAATTTCTGTCCAGTTTCAGCATGCAATCTACAGGGAATCGGGTGAGCCCGCCGTGTCCGCCCTGCCGCTGCCCCCCTAATGTATAAATGTGCCCTGCCATGTGTGCATTTATACATTACCTGTCCTGTGTCAGCCTTCCATGCGGTGTCTGTAACCTCCGGGCAGCTCTCTCTGTACAGCACTGACATTAGACGCTATGCGCAAGTGGTGTGTACGGAGGCCGCCTGGAGGTTACCGACACCATGCAGAGGCTGACACGAGACAGATAATGTATAATGCACACATGGGGGAGGGGGCACATATATACATTACGGCGGCAGTGTTGGAGATTTCAGCGTTGCATTGCTCGATCCGAAATTGGCCACCGCACCACTGCACACCCAAGCAACCAACTTCGGCCCGACATCTTGCACCAGGCGCAATTGACTAACTCGACCAATTGCAGCCCGAAATTGGTCGAATTGCCGATTGGGCCTACACTTGGCGGCACTGATTTTCAATCAATTAGACAGTAATAATCGAATTGGTTGGTCGAGTCGCCTGATGTACGGGCACCTTAACTTATGGCCACATTTATTAGTGCAATACGAGATTACATGGTATTATAAAAGTAGTAGTAAAGACGAGATCATGAAGCCATAGTGCGATAACCCCTAGTTATTCAGTGAGAGAGCGGATGGAGTGCTAATTTAAATAGTGCTTGAACATATAGCATTACGGGGTATATTACATAATGACACCATAGCTTTCCATTCTGTACATTCTTACCAGGGTGCTGGCATCACACATTGCACCAGTCATGTGAAATGGGCAGTCTCACTGGTCCCTCATCCACCAGACCACTGACAATTGCTTCAGTATTTACCTGGAGTCATTAGTGATGCCTCCCTGACATAATCCTAATTATCACTAGCCGTACTGAATTTGTCTACATAGAAATGACAATCGTGGCATGCATGACTAATCTAATAAGTGTGAAATGTAGGCAATGGTATTATCCTGTATTAAACAAAGCTAGCATATCCAACTATACTGTGTAATCAAAAACTGGGGCTTAATATAAAGTAATAACATGAAAACATGAAACAGAAACTCGCAGAGCCTGGCTTTCAATATAAAATGTGATGTATGATTTAAATAGACAGAATGCCCATGAAGGTGGTAAAGTTGTGAGGTCAGAGAAGAGATCATTGTTTAAGCGTGTGACCTCTAGTTCATCGTTCTGCTAGCCGGAACTCTGCAACTCATTACTTTACTTACCCTAACCGTGCAGTCCATTGGTTTGCTTACTCAACCCTGCATGACTTCCCAAGTCTAATCCCATTTACAGCTATCTGCAGAGCTTTGCTCTTGTTCCTCTTGGCTTGTAGATAATTTGCAGGGCATTGTTTTGTAGCCGAACTCCCTGTGGAAATGCCTATAAAATATGTTTTTACTGAGGTCATCTTTTGCAGTGATAACTGCATAACATTACTTTCCTAGCTCCATGTGAGGCCTTCTGGGACCTTTGCTGAAGGTTGCTGGCCACATTTCTCTCTTTATTGAGTGAGTTCCGTTGTATTTCCTTCCCTTAGCTGTTGAAAGTAGAAATTCTCACATTGGTGTTCTCATAAAATGCTGATGGTACTGCAAGTTCAGCTTTTTAAGGCTGAATTTACTTGTTCCACTTGAGCAACTGCTTCGTGTTCCTCTTACTGCACCTTCTCCAATGTTATTTGCATATTCTTCTTTCATTTGTCATAACGCTGGTTTCTAGGTACAACATTTTCTTAACCCTTGTAATAAACCGCCTCTTGCCACAACATCATTGCATATACTCTATTAGTCATTACAGTGTTTATTTATTTATACGTGTTTTACTGTAGTTGTCCAAGTCAATCCTCAGGGGTCATTTAATGGCAGAGTTTTAAGACTTACCTAATTAAATTCTGGTCTGTCAATAGGCCTTTAGGGTGTGTGTTGGACAGGTTTGCTATGAGTATAAATTTTGTTTCAAGACTAAATATGTGTGCACTGTTAGCATTTGTTGTAAATCCCTGTAAACAACAATAAAGACCATAAAGAGAAATGCAGAAGAGATGAGAAACAAATGAAGGGACGCTGATTCAAGATGCTAACTTAATAGATGAGTAAGAGCTTGTGCAGGCAAGAGTTTTCCTGTGGTGCCTGCCCATCTTAATGCTTCTGTGGCTTGTCTGTTCATGTCTACTCTGAATGCAGGCGTCAATAGTCATTGACAGTTTGATTGTTGGATGCAACTAAAAGATTTCAAGAAACATCCAGAGTGCATCAAGTGGTGGAAAAGCCATCAGTAAGAACTGACACCCTTCTTCTGCCTTTCATGTCTGTATGGACACAATAAGCCTGATCTACTAAGGTTCTCTAGGGGTGGTGCTCCTGTTAACAAGGCCTGGAGAAATTAAAACCTCCCCACTATGAGGTGGTAAAAGTTTGCAACCATTGCTTAAGGCATACTGGTTTATGGAGAAGGTTGCTGTGATTTAGGGCTTGCGTGATTGCAGTCATGTAAATTCATCCAGAACACCCTTTAAGTATTATAAAACAAGGACTCACTGTGTGTGTATGTTATTGTATTCTCCAGTGGTCTCCAGTCTGGAAAACCTTAGTAAAAATACCCTCTATGCATTTAACGGTCTCTAATAACAGATGCTCTAAAATGGAAGCTACTCCAATGAGAAAGGGTGGAAAATGTAAGTCTCCTATGTCATCAGCTGCAAGCATTTGAAGCTCAGCTAAACGCAAAAGGAAGAACACAAACACCAGGGCTAGTGCTAATTTGTGTTCCGGCAATACTTTTGTAAAATGGGTGCCGCATAACCCACAACATTAATTGTGGCCATAGCAGAGCCCACTGGGCATCACCCAGTATATGTCAGAGTAAGGTGGCAGAGGGTGAATTTGGCAGCAAATTCAGCACTGATATTGGCGGAGATTGCGGGCGGGAGGGCTGTTAGGGTTAAGCATCAATAGAGGTCAGGGTTTAACCTCCTTGGCGGTAACCCCGAACGTAGTTCGGGGTAAGCCGCCGGAGGGTGCCGCTCAGGCCCTGCTGGGCCGATTTGTTTAATTTTTTTTTTGCTGGACGCAGCTAGCACTTTGCCCACGCACGATCGCCGCTATCCGTCGCGCCGCCCGCCCCCCCCCCCCCAGACCCCGTGCGCTGCCTGGCCAATCAGTGCCAGGCAGCGCCGAGGGGTGGCCCGGGACTCCCAATGACGTCCCGACGTCAGTGACGTCGGTGACGTCATCCCGCCCCGTCGCCACGGCGACGGGGGAAGCCCTCCAGGAAATCCCGTTCTTTGAACGGGATTTCCTGATCGGAGATCGCCGAAGGCGATCGAAGAGGGCGGGGGGATGCCCTGGGCTCGCTACATGATATAGGGAAAAAAAACTTTAAAAAAAACTGCTGCGCTCCCTCCTGGCAGATTTTTTTATACCGCCAGGAGGGTTAAGTGAGCATCAAATAAGGTTTAACAATACTAAAATATCATAAAAATTACTAAAATTCTACTATCGTATTGCCCAGCAGTAAAATATCAGTAATTTTGCTGCTAGCGGCCTTTCCTGTCGCTCAAATTACCATGGTGCCCTTTTCAGATGTGTGTGTTTGTGTGTGTGTGTGTATATACAGTATATATACTGTATGTACAAATGATGTAACTTTTTAGATTGATTTACAGCGATAACAGTGACTTGTACATATTACAGCATTAGTCACTTTTCATAGTAGATTTTCAAGTTCAAATGAGCGTTACATTTATCATTTGAAAAAAAACATTTCCAAAGTCTGCATATTATTAATGACTGGCACTACTGATTGCAGATTTCCAAATCTGCTTGACCATATGTCATAAAAAGGAAAGAGGGTCCTCCAGAAACTCAAATGTTGGGATCAGTTGAGGTAAACCGCAAGCAAATCGAACTGAAGCTAACTTGAGCTAGACTAGTTGTGATGTTGTAAATGCATGTGCAGCTACAAGCCTGTAGTGTGACATGGATGGCAATAGCAGCAAGTGGAAACAGTGATTTTATGACCAGTGATGATGCAGCTGAATGTTGTGATTTAACAACATTGTTACTTTAAACTGCAGTAAAGTAAAACAACCACAAGATGTCACTGTGTGTAGATGCAATGATTATCTTTATGGGATTGTTATTCATTCTGTATTCTCTATGTTCTAAGTAAGCTGCATTTCCTGATGGTGGTGTATGTTTTATCTCTGCATAATTTTCTTCAGTAAAGAGTTCTAACTTGTTATACTGGGTGTCTATCTGCGTGTACAGACCACTCTGCTCCATCAAATGTAAGGTGCGATACGCTGCGGTCACTTTGGTACAGCCTTTCCACTTATTATATTTCATTCTTCTCACTTACCGTATTCCATGTGTTCCTACTGACAAACAGTCATTAGAGAAATTCTATTACTCTGTTGGCTGTACATGACCCAATGAGGTTTTTAGTAATATTCTGGAAGATAGAGAGTGTCAATGAAGTAAATATCGATATGATTTTGGTGTTGACTTCATTTAAAAGATGAATATGGCAGTACGTCTTGCAGTAGTTATGGCTTGCAGTAAAAAAGGACATGAAAATCCTTTATGTTCCCTTCTGAAAATATTCTGCAGTTCAAGCAGTGCCATGGTTAATGGACAAGGGGAAGGGGTTATAGCTGGCAATGAAAAGCATGTTAAATATTTTGTATGTGGCAGCTCTGCATTACAGTGCCAGTCTCTGGCCTAAAATAAAGTGACACCCCAGACCGAGTACAGAAGTATGCCTGACAAACATTTTCTGTTCTTTTTGGTATTTTGAATACAGCATGGAAGACCCATAATAACATTCACTGGGTTTTTACTGTTGTCTGTGTCTCCAAAAGGAGATTTCCTTTTATGTAATGTTTTCAGTAAAAAATATGAAATTAAATCTCCCTAATGGGTACTGAATAAGCAATAAAAATCTGATGGGCATTTTAAAGAAACATATAATCAGAGGCATCCATAATGCAATGCAACATTGTTAAACCTCGATGACGTCTATGCTTTGTTTAAAATAATACTTCACGTTGGCACAAATTGCCAGAGTACTTATTTACATGCAGTCTCCTCTCTACTAACAACATTCTCCTGTCTGGTCACCTCTTCTCACTCCCGCTTACAAGACTTCATGCGATCCTCTCCCCTCCTCTGGAACTCCCTTCTTCAACACATCCGCCACTCACTCACACCCTTTTTAGGCGTATTCTGAAAACTCACCTCTTCAGGCAAGCATACTCTCCTACATCGGACACTTTGGCCACTGACCACCATTTTTACTCATGCATAGCTTCCCTTAACCTACTGTCCTATCCCTTAACCCTTTAGACTGTAAGGCGTTTTGGGCAGGGTTCTCTTTCCCTTTTGTCTCACAATGCTGTGTAATGTGTTTGCATACCTCCCACCCCTGTGCAAAAGTCTGTAGTTAATCTGTTCACTACATCAGCGGTAATCCACCATTGTCTTGTATTAACAGGTGTATTGTTTATTTTGTATTGTTATACCATGTATGCTATTGTACAGCACCATGATGGAAGATGCTGGCGCTATATAAATCAATAATAATAGTTTAGAACAATGAATGTAGTGTATCTCACTACCTATGATATGTGTGGTGCACAAGGTTTGCAAGGGGGGAATGACGGCACCCCATGACATAATCCATAACCCAAACAACACATACAGTTGTCCTGTCTGATCAATGGAATCAATCAAGTTTAAGTAAAAATTCAGCGTTGGATAAAGGGCAGAGAGAAAGGACCGGGAAGGCTCTATGGGATCCAGGGACTTTCTTATCCAAAAGGGAGTATCTAACTGCTTTACAGTGAACCTTTAATTTAAAAAAAAAATAGTCACCTACCAGTACTTACTCACGTAGAGGGAAAGCCTCTGGATGGTCCAGCGGATTTATGTGTTGTCCTTGACCCCACTGCCATTGGCTGAGACCCTATTCTAGTTTGTAGTTGCGTACCTCTCCATATATGAGCATGGCCATACCGTGCATGTGCACTACAGCTGTGCTCATACATGGAGGGGAGCATCTCCATGAGGTTATATCCAAGATATTGTTGGGGGGTCCTGCACATGAGTATCTGTATTTTCTCTTTTCTTATCAAAGTTACAGGTTCCCTTTTAAGTCTTTCTCATATGCAGAGCTAAGGAGTGCCGGCTTGAGTAAAATCCAGGTGTAATGGTGCTTTTAAGACTGTGAAGACCCTTCTGTGTGTCTATGAGCAATCTGCTACCCATCAATGTGTTGTAATGTCCTGCAAGAGATCCCCTGCCTCCTTCTACCATATTCTCTCCATACTAATGAACACTCCCAGGGTAGAAGAGTTTCCTTGTCTCTTGTTCTCATCACTTCATAGGAATTAAGTTTACAGACACTCGTATTTCCCTGTATGAGAGGAATAAACACTTCCCAGCCAGTCACACTATGGGAGGCTCCCTGCCTATATCGCGTACGTTAAAAAGGGGCGCTGGGAAAAAAGGGCGCGGGGTTTTAAACGATAAGCATGGATAACGTTTGAAAATGAATTGTACTGTATTTCGTTTAAAATTAATGTTTTATAAAGTTATAAATCATTAAATAATGTGCATGAAATCGGCAATTGTAAAAACGTTAATCTTCCGTTTAAATAGTGAAACGTATAATAACGTTTAAAAAAAAAATTACTAAGTAACCCTCCCTGTACCTACCCCTAACCCCTAGACCCCCCTGTTGGTGCCTAAACCTAAGACCCCCCTGTTGGTGCCTAAACCTAAGACCCCCCTGTTGGTGCCTAAACCTAAGACCCCCCTGTTGGTGCCTAAACCTAAGACCCCCCTGTTGGTGCCTAAACCTAAGACCCCCCTGATGGTGCCTAAACCTAAGACCCTCCTTAGAGATCACTGTATTGTGTGTAGAATAATGTTTTAAAAACAGTAAGGGATAAAATATAGTACAATTTACGTTACGTACTGATCGCTTTGTTTCGTGAATAATAATGTTTTACAAACACTAAGGGATAACTTTTAAAATAATGTTTTATTGAAATAGGAAACGTAAATCATCACAAGCAGTTATAAAACATGAAAAATCTTCGGGCGCCGTTGGTAAACGTTATTATTCTCGGGCGCCCTTTTTTCCTGTTCGGCGCCCAGTAAACGATAATTATTATTGGAGTGAATGGCGGCGCCCGATTTGTCCACTAGCCACCTGCGCCCTTTTTTACTGTTTCCGCCTATATCTGCCATCCCCTTGCCATAAAAATAAAAATGTCCTTGAAATCACAGCCACTCTCCTTCTCCCCTCACCATAGGAATTAGACTCTCTGGAAAATGTCTGTTTTCAGCAAGCCAGTAGAACATCTTCTGCCTCTCTCCTCTCCTCCTCTTTTATAGGAGTGAATACTTCCTCGCCAGCCACTATTATATTGCATAGAGAGGATCATCTCCCTGCTCCATAGGAGACAGTTTCTATAGCCCCCTGTCCCTCTCCCTGTTTTGCCCTCCCTAGAAATGAACAGATATACTAAGTCATAACAAGTTGCATGCTCTACTTCTGCTTGCTTAGCATCATGGCTGTTGGATACTCTCTGCATCTTAACAGACCTGCTAATCACAGATTATTCACTTTATATTTCCAACACTCTTTCCTGCTCATAGATGATTTCTTTGTGGGTGCTGCCATCTTTCTTGTGATATCACCACTGTACAGCAGCTTGGTAAAAATCTGGTGTTGTCTAGAGTAAATGTAAGTCCAGAGAAGTTGGAAAGAAGGTGGAATTGCTGTAAAAAGGAAAATGTTGTATCTCCTGAGCAGCTAGTCATTTCTGCACATAGTTTCTAGCAATGGTGATCTAGGCATCTTTGTATTCTGCCTGTTGTCTTAGTTAAAATAATGTTTGGTGAAAGCTGTACTTTCACAATTACTGCATCATTCTGTGTTTTGGTTCGCTCCTCCGCCTTTCACCCGTCGCAATGGCCATTAGTCTCAATGAGACTATTCACACTAACTGTGATGCGGTGAAGTAGCTAAATCGATGCTAGGCCACTGCATGATCCGTGCCTACCGCATAGATTATTCAGCAATGCAAGTCTAGGCGGTAAGTGTTCACGAGTGATCGCAGTAGTGGCACGCTTGTGCAGAGAAATGGTACACTAGTGACATACTTCCTGTCCAGCAGGGAGTACGTCACCAAGCGGAGGCGGAGCTATGCACATTACCCTGTCGGTGCATTCTGCTGCAGGGTAATGTGAAAGGGGACATGGTGCGCTGCGATCATCCTGCCCCAGGCTCAGCTGCCACAGGTCGATCACAATGCACCAAGTGTGAAAGTAGCGCTAAAAGTCAAACCCATGGAAAGACCACTGTTCTGCCTGTATTTTTTTGTTTACTGTTTTACTTCTGTTTATTCATTTTATTCTGTTTTATATTTTATTTAGCTAATTTAGATTGTTCTGGGCAACTGATGGAATGTTGGGAACCGTTATAAGGACTTAATTAATGCTTCAGAACCTATAATTGTTCTGGAACGTGAAATTATCTTGTTAATGTTCCACTTATTTCTAGCATGATCATGATCGTAAAGCATTATGGTTTATCTTCAGTTGCCTCTGCCACAGACGTCCAGCAATGCCAGTCTGGCTAAATTCCTGGAGAAGGAGTGGTGCTAACTAAAGCATTCACTGATCATTCCATCTCATTAGTTCAGCAAGCAATGCCCACATGGCCAGATTGTGGCCTATAAAACCCACTTGGGTTAAAAGAGCACAAGTACATCACTGATATTTATTAAAATGTATTTCTTCTGTTTATGTAACCACATTACACAGTGTTTCATTGTGTTGGTAGAAGCATTTACAGTGGTGTAACTGTACGGGAGCAACCCTTGCAAGTGCATTGGGGGCCTTGAGCTGTAGGGGGGCCCCCAACAAGTGACCTTCCCTCCAGTCTATACTCCAGATCAGGTGTTTTTGTAACTGCACTTGTTGTGGGTGTGAAGTTCATGTGTTTTTTTTGTTTTATGACCCTTACAAAATAAGCTCCCAGGCTGCTGTGGTTACCAAGAAGAGGGATGTGAGCTTTGTGGGGGTGGGAGGCATATTTCGTAGTCCTGTACCTCAAGCAGGTTTGCCACATAGGCCTCAATTCACTAAGCAGTTTAGACTAGTCTGCTGGTGGTCTTTAGTCTACTGATGGTTTGGTCAGTATCATCAATGGGGAATTCACTATTACCAAATGTTTTAGACCTGTTTTGAGAGCTGGTCTAAACCATTTGGTAATTGAGTGGGTAAAGCAGGGGAAATTATCAAAAGATGCAATTCACAAATGAGTAGCTATGACTGACATCATTTTCCTATGATGAGCTCTCCTCTGCATAAACTCCTGCATAATTAATTCAAAAGGTTCCATCCTCACATCTAAAATACCTCACAGAATTACTTTACCAACAAGAAATCAGCTGGTCTAATCTCTGTCAGAAAAAGTGGGCGTGGTTACTGCTTGTTTGCCTTTGTGAATTGTGTAATTACTGAATGTTAGACCAGGTCTAAAAACAGGTCTAAAACATTACACCAAACCATCAGTAGACTATAAACCATCTGAAGACTAGTCTAAACTGCTTAGTGAATTGAGGCCTATATGTAGTCAGGGTTACCGCAGTGCCTGGATAAAGACTCTGCCTCTGACACAGACGACCTGAGTTAGAACCTCGGCTCTTCCTACTCAGTAAGCCAGCACCTATTCAGTAAGGAGTTAATTGGGTCAAGTCTCCCTAACACTGTTAAGGCTCATACACACAAGGTATATTGTGCTTTTCTCCTGGTGGATTCAGAGAGCTTAAGATGCAGCCACAAGGGCGCGCTCAGTAGGAAGTAAAGGCTCATACACACATCAGACTATAGTCTTTGGAAACTGAAAGGTCACAGACCAATCTTACCACCTTTCATGTAGTATGAGAGCCATACTCTACACAGTCTTTTCTATGGAGCTGAACTCCACATCAGAAAAAAATCTTTGCAAGATGCTGCACACACAGATGCTGTACAGACACAAAAGATCAGTATCTGCAAAAGATCTGTTCCTGCCAAAAATCCATTCCTGCAAATTGCAATGATAGTCTATGAGATCTGCAGATCATCATACACACATGATTTAACTGACATTCATCTGCAGATCAGATCCACCAGGATGGATTTTCAGATCTGCGGATGATTGCTTGATCTGCAGAAGAATGTCAGTTAAATCATGTGTGTATGCTGTACAGCATCTGTGTGTGCAGCATCCTGCAAAGATTCTTTTCTGATGTGGAGTTCAGCTCCATAGAAAAGACTGTGTAGAGTATGGCTCTCATTCTACATGAAGGGTGATAAGATTGGTCTGTGATCTTTCAGTTTCCAAAGACTATAGTCTGATGTGTGTATGAGCCTTTACTTCCTACTGAGCGCGCCCTTGTGGCTGCATCTTAAGCTCTCTGAATCCACCAGGAGAAAAGCACAATATACCTTTTCATGTGAATAACCAGAAGGAGCTCTAAGTAAAGATAAAAATGCACTAGATATCATCATCCTAACAGCAGCCATATCGGTCAATGAAACGCTGTGTATATAGACAGGGCCAGTTCTAAACTTTCTGGCTCCTGATAGATATTTGCAGTGGGACCTTTCCAGCTGCTGAGACTACCATGCTGAGACTGAGACTACCATGCAGCGGTCATATTAGGTGTTCTTAGAAACAAGATGCACCAACAACTGAGCAGGAGGCAAGCCAGACATTTTTTCTAATATGCAATATTTTGCAGGTAAAGGCAGATTGTGGCAGTGATTTTGCTGCCAGGGCTGTATCATGTTAAAGATCTTCAGCACTGGTAGATTTATCTTTCCAGCTCTGTTTTTCCTAACACCTAGTATATTTTAACAGAGCATCAAGTACCTGGGTGAAGTATCGAATAAGCAGTATACATTAAATTATCCACTCACTGCCGGGGAAAGAGAAGACGGAGAAAAAACTTTTTTTTTTATTGTTTTGCAAAAGCTACATCAGAAAACACTTATTGTTTTAATTACCTGCTGTTGTGGTACAAGGCAGAAAGGTTGTAAAGCGAGATAAAATCTTTCATTTTAATGGAGTGTCTGGCCTGTCGTGTGGAAGGCTGGATTTATTGGCTTACATCTGGCAACTTAATTTTGCTTGTAAAAAAAAGGACTTTTTTGATTCATAAATGACTCGGGGGAGCTGGCCTGCAGGGGAATGCATCGTATCCCTTTGATATCTGCAGCTTTTAAAATATTCTCTGAAATTACCTTTTAAATCTTCTCCCTTTTTTTTAGATTTTAATTGCTCTTTCATGCCTTAATTTCGACACTAGCATGCCAATTCCACTCCGCTAAGAACTGGCACAAAATGGCATCTGCTGAAGATAAATATCTCCTCATCAACCTTTTCAGGCCGCTCAATCCCTGTTCCATCCACTTAATGTATTCACCCTGTGACCCGTGATAAAATGCTGCAAAGGATTCTGGGTAAGAATTTCCGAACAGCAGCAGTCATAACAGAGGGTGTGAAGCACTGAGCACATTTGCAGAGATCTCCCTTCCATGCCCTTTTTATTCTAACTTAAATACCAAAACAATTTAGTTGTCTCTACAAAGATTTTCCAGTTCTGTTTACGCTGATTAAAGCTATGTAAATTACTGCTATTTGCGTTTTTTTATTTGTGGCAAAAGAAGGATTTTCTTTCTCATTAGAATATCTGAAAGTATTTTTCAATTAAATTCTCTCAATGTTCTTCTTAAAAAAATAAATGGTTATTTGAGGACAGCAGCATCTGACAAGTTTAGTAGAAGAACATGCTCATCAGTCAAAACATGAAAACACCTGCCTAAGATCTAGTGGCACCATGACAGCTTTGACCTACCGAAGCATGAACTCCAAAAGACCTCTGGTGTCCTGGGATGTTTGGCATTAGGAACAGAGCCATTAAATTGTACACGAGGCGTTGCAAAGTTAAAAAAAAAGTAAATACTTACCTAGGAAGGGAGAAGCCTCAGGATCCTATAGAGGCTTCCCATGCTGTACCCTGTTGTCGAAGTTGGACCACTGGAAGTATACTGACATGGGCTTTTCGGTATCACATTGGGGACGCACCTCTCTTCAGTCTTCCATGAGTACAGCCAGCCATGCATATTAAGCCGGAGCTGCTTGAGGACAAGAAGTCGCTAGTGCACTTGAGTTAAGGAGGGTCCCAGCGAGTGGCAGGGGATCAGACTTCTCCTTATGTAGGTATTTACTTTTTTAACTTTGTGGTGCCTTGGGTTCTCTTTAAAAAAAAAAAAAAGTGTGACTTTTATAAATTAATTAAACTGACCTCTGCTTACCTCCAATATGCCCATAATGGGTATAAATGTCGAAACGTTTACATCTCTAGATGATATGACACCAGTATAATGGAAAAAAAATGTATTCAACACAAAAAGGTATGACAACACATTTCACGGGTGCTTGCCCACTTCTTCGGGTCAATTCAAAGAGTTGTGCCTGGATTGGTAATAGCAGTGAGTGTGAGCTTCTCTGTTACGACCGTTAAAGCATTGTTATACCTTTTTGTGTTAAAATCTTTCTCCAATATACTGGTGTCTTATAGTCTAGCTAGGTAAGCAATTGCCGCCTCTTAGCAATTATGGGCATATATACGGTTTATAGCTATAGATCCACCATAAATATACCGGCCCTTCCACCACAGTTATTAGTATGGTCCTAGAACTCCAGAGGACGTTTTTATAACTTTGCAGTTTTTTCAACTATAAAGTTTTCCAGGAAAGCAACCACTCAACATCCAGCTTCTCCTGAACAACCAGCAGGGACAGTTATTTCTTTCACAAGCGCATATGGTGGTTGCAAGGATTGTAGCCTGCCTTTGTGAGTATATTGTCTTACATTACATCTTGCTATCATACCTAACAGTACTGCACCATTGGGCTTGCGGTTGCTTATCTTCTCTAGGGGGCACTATACCCATCCTAGAGACTTTTGATACTTGAGAAGGGGAAATCCTCTCGATCCTAATGAGGCTTCCCCTGTCCTCCTCAGCCAGCCCGATCCAGTGCTGGCACCCCGAAACAATCAATGACAATAACTTTATTTATCTAGTGGCCAAATTGGGCTCGGCTATTTCCCCAAACAATAAACAGCTGCTGGTGCACCTGCACGAGGTGCCAACAAGCCTTAAGATTTTTAGGGGGTCTCAACTCTGGAATGGGGATGAAGGGGAGTATGAGGAATGCCTCTTTAGGATCCAGAGGCTTCTACCTTCAGAGTTAATTTCCCACTAGGGGCACTTTTTTCCATTCCGGATCACTGTAAATTCTTTCTGTAAGTTAGAAGGTATGGTATGGATCTGACATTTATCACATGGTGACATATTTACTGCTGGTAGGTGATGTCAGTGGAAGGAGATGCTGCTAGATTTTTTGGCAGCTGGAAACAGCTGTTATTTACCACAATGCAACAAGGCCCATGGTCCTGACATCACACTGTGGGAGGGGTTTCACCACAATATCAGCCATACAGAGGCCCCTGATGATCCGTTTGTGAGAAGGAAAAGATTTCTCATGGGAAAGGGAGTATCAGCTACTGATTGGGATGAAGTTCAATCCTGGGTTACAGATTCTCTTTAAGCAGCAGATAAGTTTATGTTTTTTAGGTTTCTTTGGAGACAAAATAACAAAGCCTGTAAATGTGATACACCTGTATATGTTATATATGCTCTCTGTGCATATATAATTACACAATTTTCATAGTGAAAACGATTTTTAATCAGTAGCATACATTGATAAGATTACATTAAAGAGAATCTGTATTGTTAAAATCGCACAAAAGTAAACATACCAGTGGGTTAGGGGACATCTCCTATTACCCTCTGTCACAATTTCGCCGCTCTTGGACGCATTAAAAGTGGTTAAAAACAGTTTTAAAAAGTTTGTTTATAAACAAACAAAATGGCCACCAAAACAGGAAGTAGGTTGATGTACAGCATGTCCACACATAGAAAATACATCCATACACACGCAGGCTGTATACAGCCTTCCTTTTTAATCTCAAGAGATCATTTGTGTGTTTCTTTCCCCCTGCAGTTCTCATGCACTGAAGTTTCACGCTGCTCATTTCTTCCTGCAAACAGCTTTGCCCTTGTCTGTAATTCCTCACTATGTGAAAGCCCAGCCAGCTCAGAGGACGATTTATCCAGCTTGTAAAAGATAAGAGAGAAGAGAGAAGCTGCTCTAATCTAAATAACACACAGGCAATGTGCATAGAGGGGCCTGGAAGGGGGAGTTCATAGCAGAACCACAACACTGAAGAACTTGGCAGCCTTCCAGACACAGGCTGACAAGTCTGACAAGAGAGAGATAAGTTGATTTATTACAGAGATGGTGATAGTAGAACGTGCTGCAGTAAGCCAGAACACATTAGAATAGCTTTTGGAACTTGTAGGATGATAAAAAACAAGATGCAATTTTTGTTACGGAGTCTCTTTAAGCTTATCTTTCACCTTTCTAGCTGATATATTAAAAAGTCTGCACTTAAGTTTAAATCCAGCATGTAAATAAATATCAGTAATGACATCTGCTTGGCAAATCCTATTTATTTGAAATATCCTGGAAGTATCGGATGCAGGGAATGCAATTATATTGGCGCCCTGTACCGTTTATCTATTACAATTTGGTTGATATTCATGTAGCAACCACGGAATAACTCTGTTGTCGCTCTCATTGGGTTTTAATTTTTTTTAACCTTATTACAAATGGCAGTGTGTATAATCTAATCATATATTCCACTGATAAGCAGGTGCATGATGTATTGTATTTGGTGCATAATAATGCTCATTATTTGCTTACAGTACTTCTTTATATTGCTGCTTTTTGGCACATATAATAGAGTTCCCTTCAATAAATAATCGCACACGTTGTTCTTTGAAAACAGGCTTTCAGTAATCCTAACTGTACAGCGTTTCTTAACTGTTATTGTTCCCTTTTCACCATACTCAGGTAACTGTGGAGTATAGCATTTTTGTCTAAAGCTGGGTACATGTGTGACATGGGTGATTGCCTTGATAATGGGAGCAGATTAACATGGAGAGTTAAGCACTCACAACAAGTTGTTAGCCTGGGATACATGAATTTGGTGACACATTATCAACAGGCAATGGCGGATCAGGGCAATCGACATTAGACTTAGATGAGAATAGCTTTGCTCGGGACAGGAAGCAATAGGTTATCCTTGCTATTTTTTTTATTTTTTATATAGTGATGTTCTCTACCAGAGCTTTCCACACAGTCATGTCACTGAATATCCCTTAGAGCACTGCTGTCCAACTGGCAGCCCGCGTGCCACAGGCCTTCTGTTTGCTGTGTTACTCCCTCTCCTCTTACTACTCTTGCTTTCCAGGACATTGCTGCATTGCTTCGTGGTCTTGTCATCTCCGCCTTAAATCCTCTATGTCCATGAGTCCATGAGGCGGCGGGGAGGAGAAGGGGGGGGGGGGTCAGGTACAGTAGCCTTTGGCCGATGTTAGTTGTGAGGAGACTTGAATTATGGGTAAAAGGGTAAAAGCATGTTAGAGCTGTATACTTTTTTTAAATAATAAATCCACTGTGTGTGTCAGGGAAACAGCAAGGCAGCTTTTAACTATAAAAATATCCAGTCTCTTATCCACAGGGTACCTATATAAACGTGGCACGGCTTTCCTAGAAAGCTCTAAGGTCAAAGCGTGATTTCAGTTTTGCAAACCATGCACTTTAGTGACATCAGAAAAAAGTCACATGGTCTGTGTGAGTCTTGTATTCAATTGGATGATAAAATTGCTCCCTTGGTATGTATTATTTATGCACTGTAGTGGAAACAAGTAATATAGTGCATAATTTGCTGAACCTAGCATTTTTCCCTCTGTAGATGACCTCAATAGCTGTGTGTACTTTATTTGGTACAATAAAGCAATTTATATCACAGCAGTAAGATCACAGATTAATTTCAGTCTACGGGTTTATACACTTCAGTTAAGTCAAAATGATGAATTTGCTAAAACATTGCTGTAAATAGGTTTCCCTAGATGAGGTAGAAAAGGCCTCACCTAAAGGTTATCATAACGCATGATCTAGTGATGTCATAAAGCTTGATGCAATTAAGCTGATTCTGTAACACAGAAGCAATATGCAGAGCATGGTGATCCAAAGCATCCAAACAAATTGTATATTAATCGCTAATTTCATTTCAGTGAACTGAAATCTTATAGGCTGATGAATTACTGATCTTTTCAGGTTGCCAGTGCTCCTTGCACTACCATACTAAATAAGATAGTCATTTTACTGAGTAATTCCATAGACAGAGGAGTTTATTTTATCAGGACAAAAGTAGAGCAGTTAACTGCTCAAATCAGCCAATCAGGTTAAAGTGTACCTGAGGCGGCACAGAGGGGGACAGATGGGAAACAGAGGCAGGTTCCCTGGTCCATGACATGCCTCTGTGTCCCTTATGCAATGCACTCTCATGCAGCTTGACGGCAATCTCGAGGGGGAAGGGGGAGTCTCTTGCAGGAGAGGGACTCCTGCAAAACGCCCAACATGGGTGTGAGCAACGCCCCCTCCAGGGCCTGTTTTAGCAACAATGGGGCCCCAGGGCAAAATAAACCTGGGGGGCCCCCCAACAGATACCCCGGAACAAAAATCGGTATTAAGGGACCTTTTTGCAGCTGGTATAGTCAGAGTGTGAAGCCTCAATCAGTCGGAGCTCCACATTCTGGCTATCCCAGCTTGCATGGGGGACAAGGGGTTAAAAAGTTCCGGAGGGGGGACCCCACATAATTAAAAAAAAAAAAATGCCCACACTTTCCCCAAAAAAATAATTGTGAAAATAGCGATCCCTGGCAAAGCGCTGCGGCTGCGGAGGAGTTTCCACCCCCTGGAAACCCCGTCAGGAAATTCATTGCTCTTTCTTTTGATACATGTAAAATTACACTACCATTAGGTTTGCTACTAAAAGTGACATTTACCGCATTTAAAAGTATACTTTTTTCCTTAGAAACTTTAAAATCGATTTTCTCAAAAACGATAAGGTCTTTTTGAAAAATTGTTTTTTCCTCTTATTCCCAATGATCTCCTTAACATATTCTGGTTTCTAGCATTTAAGGTGGATTTGCTATTAACCATTAAATTCGGCAAGTTTTTAAATGTGTATTTTTTTTTTCCTTTGAAACTTTAAAATCGATTATCTCAAAAAATATAAGGTCTTTTTGAAAAAAAAAGTTTCCTCTTGTAGCCACTGGGGGCCCCTACAGGCTCTGGGGCCCTGGGGCAATTGCCTCCTTTGCCTCTATGGTAGCGCCGGCCCTGGCCCCCTCTCTCCTCTTTCTGGCCCTTCGCCGCCTATCCTGTGAAGGTATTGAGATACCTACTAACCATACATACAGTCACCTATACATATAGGCTTAATACATTTTACAAATGACAGGTTCTCAAATTCAATTCAAAACACATAGAAGCTTTTTAGAAGCAATTTCAGCTTTCTGCTCTTTAGAAACCGTTATTGATTGTCTTTAGCTAACAAGGCAGACACCAAAGTTCCTTTATTTTTTGCTTTTCATGTTTATTCTTAATTTTTCATATTTAATTAACATTACATGACCTGGCACAGGGGGCTAGAGTTGGTTAGCTGTTAGCGCAACTGCAGCCGAACTGTTCGGCTGCCCAACCTGTCATGTGGCTGTGGCTCTTACTACTTCCGGGTCGCAATGACCCGGAGTAGTACGTCTGCGCTGGCCCGGCGGAGCGCGTCCTAGATCGCGCTCCCGTTGCCGGGCACTCTCTGCGCATGTGTGTGACGTCACTCATGACGTCACTCATGACGTCAACTCTACAGGGGGCTTTGGGACAGGGTCACTGAGATATCACAAATTTCGTAGAATCAAGCCGTTTTTTTCCCATTTTATGCTGAAATTGCTGTTTATTTGAAAAAAAAAAAAATATCCTGACATATCCTAACACGTGGACATCCGCCTACATACGCCTACCACCATGCCACACTGTAATTATTACCAATTCATCTGACACTGCTTTTTTTGTGACTGTACACATTTCTGGATAAAAGTTCAATGAGCTGAGAAGCTTCCTGGAACTGAACCTGGTGTCAGTGTGCTTCTTCTTTGATGGTTACAAGGCCTCAGGCCTCCGGCCTATTAATTTGAAAATCCACTGCCAACGTGGTACTTGGGGTTTTGGGCCTCATCTCTAAATTGTCATAAGGCACAGCCTGCAAAATCTCCCACCAGTTCCCCGCCTTTCTGAGCTTTGTGCTTCTCAGATGAGAGCACAGAGCTCTGAATGTAGCGGCGTGACCCCTGAAACCCAAAGGAAGCCATTACATGCTTTAGGAGGGTTGGGGAGTGGCAGGGATGGATGCTTCCTGATCCGGCTTGCCCCCCGAATCAGGTGGTATGTTTTTTAAAACAAAAGTGTAATGAAACGCGGAAAAGCCGCGGCCTCTCAAGGTGAGGCGGCTGTTTCCGCGTCCAGCAGGACGCCACAACGCGGAAAAAACGCCGCATGCCGCTCAGGCAGAGCGGCGGAATCCGCATTGGGAACGGCGGAATCTGCATTGGGAACGGCGGAATCTGCATTGGGAACGGCGGAATCCGCATCGGTAACGGCGGAATCCGCATTGGAGGCGGCTCCCGCACTTGGTTCACTAGATACATTGCAAAACAGTACTGGTGTGGCTGGGACTGATAGTCCACCAAGATTCAGACTTACACGCGCGCGAGCACAGAGGCTGAGTTTAAATAACAGCCAGAAGTGAGTCAGCTGACCAGGCTGGTCAGCTGACATTTTCCACAACTCTCATTGGTCCAGCAATTAGGGAGGTCCTGGAAAGGTCCTTGAGTATATATACTGCTGGCTGTTCACTTGCTCTTTGTCTGGTGTTGCGATCACATATGTGGGAGCACCCAGATCCGTAGTCAGATCCGCAAGTGTGACGGGACCAGCTGGAGCTGTAATCCTACACTTAGCTAGATTCTGTTGATAGCTAAAGTACTAGTTTGATTGTATTTATTTGTTATGACTTTTGCCTGCCTTGACTATCCTCCTGAACTCTGATCTTGTACCTCGATATTTCTGATACCTGTTGCCGAACCCCGGCTCGTCCTTAGACTCTGTTTCTGCCTCCTGATTTTGTACCTCGATATTCTGATACCCGTTGCTGAACCCTGCCTGTACTTAGACTCCGCATTTGCCTACTGTATCTGTACTTTATCTGTCCGTGTGTTACGACCTGGCTTGTCCGACCTCGAGAACCGACCTCACTATTGGAGGCGGTCCCCCGTCCTGTTAGTGACACTTCCTCCTGAGTGTCACTCTCGGACTATCCTTCCTACTGTCAGTCTGACTCCTCCAGTCTTGGAGAGCTCAGGTCTGCGGAAGGAATCCGTGCAGTTTTCCTTGCTGCACTGAGGCCTAGGCCTCCAAGTGTTACTGTTACACCAAACACTACACTCTTCTCAGGTGAACAGAGGTTAGTTAGTATATCGGATTATCGGTGATACTGCAGATCACGTATAATCTGGTATACATCTGTATTTCCTGTGATACTGCAGATCACCGGTAATCAGACCCTCTCTGTGCTTCACTGATCGTTACAGAACGCCAGACCAAAAAACAGATGGACGCACGCACTGACCCTCTGACTGTGCTTGCCACTTCGGTGGATAGCATCCATCAAGCACTGGGCCAGCACAAAGCCTTAATTGATGGCCTATCAGGCTCTGTGCGAACTCTTCAGACGTCAGTTGATTCGGTGCGATCCCCTCCAACTAATGATATACGTATGCCCGTACCTGATACATTTTCCGGCCACAAGTCTGACTTCCGGAATTTTAAGAGTAGAGTGTTATCATATTTCGAGTTGAGACCCCGATCCTCAGGGACTGAGACCCAACGGGTCATCTTTATTAAAACTTTGTTAACTGGTGACTCCCAGTCCTGGGCGTACAACCTGCCCCCCACAGATACAGCTCTGACCTCGGTAGAGGAATTCTTTAAGGCCATGGCGGTAATTTACGACGACCCTGACCTTGCTGCGAACTCTGAGCGGAAGCTTAAGCTTTTACGGCAAGGCAGGGGTTCAGTCGAAGATTACGCGGCCGAATTTCGTAGGTGGTCAGTTACGGCCAGGTTTGACACCTATGCCCTCTTAGATTACTTCCTGTCTGGGTTGTCGGATGAGGTCTCCGACCTAATGTTAAGTCAACCCGAGCCCAGAACAGTCGATGAGGCCATCTCCGCGGTCATTCGAATTGACCGCAGGTTGCGCTATCAAAGACAAACCAGGGGTAGTCACCGTGTCAGAATGGTGTCTTGCGCCACAACCCCAGTGACACCACCTTCTCCCGAGTCAATGCAGATTGGTCGGTCGGAGCTGTCCCTAGAGGATAAACGGTTGCTCCTCCCGTGTACGATTACATGGGAAGGTAAGACCGAGCTCACGGAAGCCTTTGTTGATTCTGGCGCTGCAGCTAATTTTATGGACTTTGAGTTTGCTAAAAGGTTGGGTATTCCACTCACCCCGGTAAAACCACCCGTCCAGGTTACAGCAGTGGATGATTCCCCTCTGCAGAGGAATCATCCGTTATCACAGACATCAGAAGTGGGAGTCACTATAGGGGTGCTGCACAGAGAGAGACTGCAGTTCATTGTATTACATATGTCCACCTCCACAATCATCCTAGGCATGCCGTGGTTACAAATCCATTCACCACAGAATGATTGGGCCACGGGGCAGTTAACAGCATGGTCACCTCATTGTTTCCAGCAGTGTTTAGGGAGGCTGACGTTAGGTCAAACCAGTGTACAGGTGGAGGGAGTACCTGAGCAGTACTCGGATTATGCTGACGTGTTCTGTCCGAAGGCTGCGGATAAGTTGCCTCCGCATCGCCCTTTCGACTGCCCCATTGACCTCCGTTCTGGTTGTATGCCCCCTCGAGGCCATTTGTATAATCTGTCTGGACCTAAAAAACTAGCCATGCAGGAGTATATCCGTGAAAACTTGGCCAAGGGCTTCATTCGGCCGTCCCGGTCGCCGGCCGGGGCAGGTTTCTTTTTTTGTTAAGAAAAAAGACAGGGGTTTGCGACCATGTATCGATTACCGGGGCCTAAATAAAATCACAGTGAAGAATGGCTACCCATTGCCGTTAATTGACGATTTATTCACACAGGTCACTGATGCGAGGATTTTTTCGAAACTAGATTTACGGGGGGCATACAATCTGGTGCGCATAAGAAAGGGCGATGAATGGAAAACGGCCTTCAATACACCTAACGGGCACTACGAGTACCTGGTGATGCCTTTCGGGTTATGTAATGCTCCGGCCGTTTTCCAGGAACTCATTAATGAGGTCTTTAGGGAGGTGTTAGGGAAGTTTGTGTTAATCTACCTGGACGACATTCTTATCTTTTCTAACAATCTCCCTGATCACAGAACCCATGTCAGATTTGTACTGGACAAGCTGAGGCAGAATTTGTTGTACGCAAAACTTGAGAAGTGTATTTTCGAGGTTACATCTGTCGCATTTCTGGGATATATAATCTCCACCTTGGGCCTGTCTATGGACCCTGCCAAGGTCTCCGCGGTACTGGAGTGGCCGCAGCCGGTGGGGTTGAAGTCTTTGCAACGGTTCTTGGGTTTTGCAAACTATTATAGGAGGTTCATAAAGGGCTACTCCACAGTAGTCGCACCCCTCACCGGTCTTACTAAGAAAGGGGCAGACACCACTCACTGGCCTCCTGAGGCTGTACAGGCATTCTCTACTTTAAAGGAACTGTTCTGCTCAGCACCCATACTGAGACACGTGGACACTTCTTTTCCTTTCATTGTTGAGGTAGACGCCTCAGAGGTTGGAGTGGGAGCTGTGCTGTCTCAACGTTCAGGCTTACAGGGTAGATTACACCCGTGTGCCTATTTTTCTCGGAGGTTTTCTCCTGCGGAGAGAAACTACCGATATAGGCAACAGGGAGCTTCTAGCCATTAAGTTAGCCTTCGAGGAATGGCGTCATTGGCTAGAAGGAGCAGAGCACATGATCACGGTTTATACCGACCACAAGAATCTGGAATACATCAAGGGGGCTAAGAGATTGAGCCCTCGGCAGGCCCGATGGTCCCTGTTTTTCTTGAGGTTCACATTCCTGATTACGTATACTCCAGGTAGTAAGAATACCAAGGCGGATGCCCTCTCCAGGTGTTTTGAACCAGAGACAGCACAGTCCCCCGCTCCTGAGTCTATCATCCCGCAGAAACTAGTGTTAGCTGCCACGGAGACCTGGGAGGATTGGACAGAGGTTTTGGGTCCCTTTCAGCAGGATGTTCCTGAGGGAAAACCTGAAGGGGTCATGTTTATCCCACTACCATTTCGCTTACAAATCCTGCAACTCTTTCATGCCCATAAGAATGCTGGTCATCCTGGAGCTGCCAGAACGCAGGATCTGATTGCCAGGTGTGCTTGGTGGCCTTCTTTGGCAACAGATTGCAAGGAGTATGTCAGGGAGTGTGCGGTATGTGCCAAGAGTAAACCCTCCCGGCTGGCATCTGTAGGAAGGTTGCAGCCTTTGCCCACTCCGAGTAAGCCATGGACCCACTTGTCCATGGATTTTGTGGGGGAATTGCCCAGGTCTGAAGGCATGTCGGTCATCTGGGTGGTAGTCGACCGTTTTAGCAAAATGGCCCATTTTGTGCCTCTGAAAGGACTCCCCTCGGCTCAAGAACTGGCCGAATTGTTCATCATTCACGTCTTCCGGTTGCATGGCATTCCGGAAGACATTGTGTCAGATAGGGGAGTCCAATTCGTGTCTGGATTCTGGAGGGCATTTTGCAACCAAATGGGCATGAAATTGTCTTTTTCGTCAGGCTACCACCCACAGACAAACGGGCAGACTGAACGAATTAATCAGTCTTTGGAGCAATTCCTGAAATGTTACGTTGCGGAGGCTCAGAGTGACTGGGTAAAATTTTTACCCTTTGCAGAATTCGCACAAAATAATTTAAAGAATTCTTCGTCTGGTTTCTCTCCATTCCAGATTGTGACAGGGAGGTCACCCAAATTCTCCCCTTTTCCAATTGTCTCTTCTCCTTTTCCAGCACTGGAGGATTGGCAGAGGTCACTGAGGGACAATTGGGGAATCGTTAAGGGGAACTTGCAGAAGGCATTCCAGAATCAGAAGGGTCAGGCGGACAAGAGACGGTCCGTGGAATGGGAATTTCAGCCCGGGGATTTAGTCTGGGTGTCCACACGTCACTTGACCTTGAAGCAGCCTTCTGCCAAACTGGGCCCCAGGTTTGTGGGTCCATTTTCCGTGACTAGGAGAATTAACAACGTCACTTACGTCATTGATCTTCCTGCCAGCATGCGGGGCGTAAGGTCGTTTCACGTGTCTCTGCTCAAACCCGCAGTCCATGTGGGCCCTACTCCGCCTCCCCCGGTCCTGGTAGATAGCCAACCCGAGTTCGAAATAGAGAGAATTTTGGACTCACGCGTTGTCCAGAACTCGGTACAGTACCTGGTACACTGGAAGGGGTATGGCATTGAGGAGAGACAATGGGTCCCGGGGATTCGCATGCATGCGGATGAGTTGAGGGAAGAATTTCATACCTTACACCCCCCGAGAAGCCTGGTAGGAGTTGTCCGGAGTCCACTCCTCGGGGGGGTACTGTAATGAAACGCGGAAAAGCCGCGGCCTCTCAAGGTGAGGCGGCTGTTTCCGTGTCCAGCAGGACGCCACAACGCGGAAAAAACGACGCATGCCGCTCAGGCAGAGCGGCGGAATCTGCTTTGGGAACGGCGGAATCCGCATCGGTAACGGCGGAATCCGCATCGGTAACGGCGGAATCCGCATTGGAGGCGGCTCCCGCACTTGGTTCACTAGATACATTGCAAAACAGTACTGGTGTGGCTGGGACTGATAGTCCACCAAGATTCAGACTTACACGCGCGCGAGCACAGAGGCTGAGTTTAAATAACAGCCAGAAGTGAGTCAGCTGACCAGGCTGGTCAGCTGACATTTTCCACAACTCTCATTGGTCCAGCAATTAGGGAGGTCCTGGAAAGGTCCTTGAGTATATATACTGCTGGCTGTTCACTTGCTCTTTGTCTGGCGTCGCGATCACATATGTGGGAGCACCCAGATCCGTAGTCAGATCCGCAAGTGTGCCGGGACCAGCTGAAGCTGTAATCCTACACTTAGCTAGATTCTGTTGATAGCTAAAGTACTAGTTTGATTGTATTTATTTGTTATGACTTTTGCCTGCCTTGACTATCCTCCTGAACTCTGATCTTGTATCTCGATATTTCTGATACCTGTTGCCGAACCCCGGCTCGTCCTTAGACTCTGTTTCTGCCTCCTGATTTTGTACCTCGATATTCTGATACCCGTTGCTGAAACCTGCCTGTACTTAGACTCCGCCTTTGCCTACTGTATCTGTACTTTATCTGTCCGTGTGTTACGACCTGGCTTGTCCGACCTCGAGAACCGACCTCACTATTGGAGGCGGTTCCCCGTCCTGTTAGTGACACTTCCTCCTGAGTGTCACTCTCGGACTATCCTTCCTACTGTCAGTCTGACTCCTCCAGTCTTGGAGAGCTCAGGTCTGCGGAAGGAATCCGTGCAGTTTTCCTTGCTGCACTGAGGCCTAGGCCTCCAAGTGTTACTGTTACACCAAACACTACACTCTTCTCAGGTGAACAGAGGTTAGTTAGTATATCGGATTATCAGTGATACTGCAGATCACGTATAATCTGGTATACATCTGTATTTCCTGTGATACTGCAGATCACCGGTAATCAGACCCTCTCTGTGCTTCACCGATCGTTACAAAAAGAAAGCCACCGCCAGTTCTATTTAAAAAGCTTGAAGATAAGTGGAGGGGGCCACAGCCAAGCCCACTATAGTGTAGTATGTAAAGGTTTGTTATGGATAACAAAAAATAGCTGAGATAATGCTTGCAAGTGTGGGTTACCACTCCAGCAACCACTGTAAATGCAGGTGGGGAGGTTAGACCCGTTAAGAAGTCGCTTTCTGTAATGGCAAGAAAGGGGTAACACCCCTCCACCAAGGGTGGAAAACCACTAGACTTATTTATGATAAACAGGGGTGCTAGAAAGAATAAAATACACTACAATCTGTTCAAAAAACGGCAGGCAGTGGTGGTCTTGCTTCCAAACAGATGACACAATGGCCTCAGTTCACTAAGCTTTATTAAACACTTTATCAACCGTTTGATAATTTACCTCATGGGTAAAATCTAATTTTGAATTCACTAAGGTGTTATATATTTATCAAATGTTTTATCGATAAAACGTTCAATACATCTATAACACCTTAGTGAATTCAAAATTAGATTTTACCCATGAGGTAAATTATCACACGGTTGATAAAGTGTTTGATAAAGCTTAATTAATTGAGGCCATTGTGTCATCTGTTTGGAAGCAAGACCACCACTGCCTGCCGTTTTTGAACAGATTGTAGTGTATTTTATTATTTCTAGCACCCCCTTAGTGAATTGAGGCCAATGGGTCTATTTCAATATAGAACACAATTTTATTGCAAATTTCTCCTTTTTGTTGCAACTATTTTTAGTATATTTTATTATTTTTTTTGGTGCCTCCATTTATCCTAAATCAAGCAAATTAAATAGACTGATTATTATTTTGTTGGTTTGCAATTGCTCCAGTTTTCTTTGCGTCTACTTTGTTGAAGTAGCCCTCAATCTCTGTAGGACAAGTAAACATACATTGCCCTGCTGTGAATGGACCCAGGAGACCCACATGTGTGTTGACAGCAGCCCAACTGTATACATCAGTAATTGCCACTTAAATTGAAACTGGATTGGTTAATTAATCTTGACTGGATTGCTTCTGAATTTTGAAGAAATGTTCATCACACCTCCAACCATCACCCATATTCTATAGTCATTACCCTACAACCCCCAATGTCCTATGACATGTGCTGTGCTCAGTAAGCACACATTTGCTAGTATGTGTAAAGCCAAAGAAAAGGAAAAGCAAAGGTATTCCCATAGCAACTAGTCTTGTGATTTCTTTTACAGGGGAGGCAAAAAAAAGAATCTGGCTGATATGGCAACACATACATTTTCCTTTTCCAACTGCTTTACATGATATTCCTTATTCACTGAACTAGTGCTACGTCTGTAAAATACCATTACAATCTGAATAAAATATATGGAACAGAAAGAAACAGGAAAGTTTCTACTCTTGGGTATTTTTCTGAGTGGGAAAAGAGCAGACATCTAATGTACAATATTCTACTGCATAAACAGGAAAGGATGTGGGAATGACATTGTCACTTCCTAACAGTCACCAGAGGGAAAATGACGAAAACAGCCATATGCTGGCGAGAATATTTCCTGATAAAAGCTGCAATTATGCCAAGAATTTATTTTGGGTGGTCGGTGTCCTTGGATATTCCTTTGATATTTCACTTATGTCGAGTCAGGAAAATGAGATATTTAAATATCACTGACAAGGTCACTCAGTGTCAAACCTTTGATGTCCTGGTGTATGTTGTGGTACTGAGGTAAACTATACAAGTGTCACATCTTCATTAGCAAACATTATACATGCAATATCACTGATTTGTGGCAAGGTGGATGAATGACATTTGCTTCACTTAGAATTACATTCCAAGAAGTCATTTTACAGCGTGCCGTGGATGTTAAATAGTCATAGGGAAAACATTCCTTTACCCCTCAAATGTCCACTAACCATAGGAAGGAGATCAGGCCGACCCAATCAATGCCTCAAGCTGCTGGTTAATTAACCACTTGCCTGTCAAGTAAATGGAAGCTGCAATTGGCTCACTTTCTTTCTCTTCTTGACAGAAAAGCATTAAGATGACATAGGGCCCTAAGCAGGATAGCAATTTTTTGCCAATCGCTGATGAGCACCTGGCTTTCTTAGTAAGATTTGGTGGTGGCTAGCATCTGCCAGGCCCCTAGACTCTCTCCAGACCCTAGGCAACTGCCTAGATTTGCCTTGTAGATTATCCAGCTCTGCTTCTTGGGTCAGTAGAAATTTGCATGATAGCAAAAAAGTTTTTTTTTTTATTGCTGGTGTTAAATACGGAGGTGCGTAACTATACTTAATAGGCCTCCCTGCAAAAATAATAGCACGGGGCCCCCTTGGGCCCCGAACCCCAGGAGGGTCACGTGATTGGGAGCCAGCGAATGGAAGCAGAGTGTTCTGCTGTGAAGCTGCATCTAGAAGCAGGAAAAAAATTACAGACGGTCCCACTACCCGCTACTCTGCATGGCGGGAGGAGGTGGCAGGGATGGTTTTGTGAGTGAACAAGCGGTTTTTTTTTTTTGCTAATTGGCTGCATTTGCGGTGAGCAAGAGGGGACCTCAAAGCCTCTAGCCTCCCCGCCCGAGATTCAACCTGTGTGCAAAGCATAACACACGTGTTAAATTGTGCAAACTGCAATGGAGACTGGAAATAGACGTTAATTCAAAGCCTGCATGCAGGGAGTTAGAAAGACACGAGCCCTTTCAATGCAGAGCTGTGAACAGCCCCATAGAATTGAATGGGAGTTGACATCCACAATTATTCTGCAACGGAACTAGTGTAGTGTGAAGGGACCTAACAGTATGCTGCTCTTTGAGGAAACTATGCTGATTGCTGTAGCCCTGAGCAGAGTCAGATGATAAGCACCCCAGCAACTGATGACATACAGTAGAAGGAAAAAGAGTAGGCCATCATTTTCAGAAGGCAGATGTGACTGGTTAGTGTGCCCATACATTACTTGATATTGCAGACCATTTGACCTTTCCAATTCAATATTTTTCTTTAATCGGAAGAAATTTGGTGCCACAACATGGCAGCCTAATTGATCTTTTGAAATTCATCAAATGGATCGATTGGGAATGGGAAGTGCTTAATCATTTGCGCAATAGTAAAGACGTTAGCTGGACCCCTAGCCCAGGAAGTGCATGTGTTCCCCCCATGTCTGTGCTTAGTGTTAAAGGCTCACCTCTCCACCGGTGCGGCTCTTGGCCTGCTCTGGTGTCCTGCATAACCGCAAGCACCTGTCCTTATGACACTAAATTCGCTGAGTCACATAGTACAGGCCCTCGCAGTGAAGTGGAACACTGTAGGAGGCCAGGAGTCATGTAGTAGTGAACCTTTAACACTGAGCACCAGCATAAGGGGGAACAGACAACTAGTGTTGGGCGAACAGTGTTCGCCACTGTTCGGGTTCTGCAGAACATCACCCTGTTCGGGTGATGTTCGAGTTCGGCCGAACACCTCATGGTGTTCGGCCTTTTTAGTTCGGGTTCGCCCGAACAGCTCAATGCCCAGCCGACCAGGCCGAACAGGGCCCCTGTTCGAACGAATAATGCCCCCCTATGGGGTCGCAGGCATAAGGGGGGAGCATGCCCCGGTCGCGTGGGGGGGGGGGTCGGAAATTCCCCCCACCCCCTCCGCTAGCGCTCCCCCCTCTGCCCACTTCCCCATACAAAAATTTTCCGTAAAGTTCAATAGTACCTTCAGTGGCTGGCCTGGCTGGCACTGTGGTGTGTTGTGAGTGAGGAGGAGGAGGAGTCCGAGTAGGACGCGTTGAGGCTGGGCAGCGGGCGGTTCAGCGGTAGTAACCTTGTGGTACTTCCGCCCTTTCTCTGACCTCACGTCCTCTACGTGATGACGCATACGAGGGTACGCGTGACGCGTACCCTCGTATGCAGAGGACGTGAGGTCAGAGAAAGGGCGGAAGTACCACAAGGGTACTACCGCTGAACCGCCCGCTGCCCGGACTCAACGCGTCCTACTCGGACTCCTCCTCCTCCTCACTCACAACACACCACAGTGCCAGCCAGGCCAGCCACTGAAGGTACTATTGAACTTTACGGAAAATTTTTGTATGGGGAAGCGGGCAGAGGGGGGAGCGCTAGCGGAGGGGGTGGGGGGAATTTCCGACCCCCCCCCCCCCCACGACCGGGGCATGCTCCCCCCTTATGCCTGCGACCCCATAGGGCCCCCAAAAACGGGATGTTCGGGGGGTTCGGGCCGAACATGCCGAACATCTGGCCCATGTTCGGCGAACGGACCCGAACCCGAACATACAGGTGTTCGCCCAACACTACAGACAACACATACAGTACAGGCAGCGGTGGTGCTAGGACCATTTCCAATAGATTTCACAATGAAATCTATTGGAAACTCAACTGAATTTAGTAGCAAAGACCACTGACTGAGGCAGGTGGGGCTTGGAAATAGTCTGTATGTTTGTTTTATCTCATCCATATGAAGTTCTTTTCCCAAGAGATAGGCCAGAACGTGTGTCAGTCACTTTGCTGACTAGCACAACATGCTGTAAAGTGGCAGTTCACAGGAAGTAGTAGTATGCCAAGACCCAGTTTTCTGAACTGGAATGTAGTCAATGTAGTGGTCTCGTACCTGTATGGATAGGCGTGCAGTTACAGGAAAGTCTTGCTTAAAACCTGTTTACATTATTCAATATGTGTCCTTACAGAATTTAAAGCACAGCTGAATTGGGACAAAAAAAATGTATTTATGTTTGTCTGTGAGGTCCCTTGGTGACTTCCAGGTCCCCACCTATGTGCCACTGCCCCTTCAGAAAGATCTGCGACCAGAGCTCTAGTTTCAGGTCCTGTTCATGCCTCCTCGATCGCACTTCCGCCACCAGGAGCGTTCTTAAAAGAATTGTACCATGCATGCTTAGAGTTGTGATGTGGAAGTACATAAGTCCTAGATATCAGGGGTGTAACTAGAGGGGTGCAGTCCCTGCAATCGCAGGGGGGGGGCCCATAGATGCGAGGGGCCCCTACAACCAACCTTACATTCCTCCGATACAGGGGCCTTTACTTCAGAACTAGAAAGTGGCCACCTCACAGGATTTAATCCGAAGTGGATTGAATCCAGGCGGTGTCATTCCTCTCCCCCGGCTCTGGCTCCTCCCCACTGAGTTCTGGTAGCCGGGGACACTGGAGTCCCCCTAGTCAATGTTGCGGCAGGGAAGCAGAGCGGGAACACTGCAGTCATTGCTTCTGCCAGCACTCGTTCTGCAGGAACGAACGGCATGAATCCCTGCTTTCCTGGCACAACAAACGACCCTGGGTGCACGTGTGTGTGTGTGTCCCCGGCTGCCAGAACTTAATAAGAGAGGGTGGGGGGAGGAGACAGAGCCGGTGGAGAGAAACGGCGCTGCCAGGATTCATTTCACGATTTCGCACATTGGCCGCAGTGAGACGGCCACTTTTAGTTTTGATTGGCCAGAACCAGAAGTGGCCAGACTGGTTCTGGCTGTAACAGCTACACTTGTTATCATGATGACCACACTTGTTTTATGACCCCTGTGAGATGGACCCCAAGGCTGTGGAGCGCACCAAGGGGAGGGAAGGGAAGGGGTGTGAACAATGGGGGGGGGCATGAATTGTAGCTACGCCACTGATAGATATAAAGGAAACCTTTAGAGGAAGGAAAATAGTCTGCCATCTGTATTATCATTTATAATGCTGTTTCTATGTCTCTCATGGTGATATTTTGATTACATTAATGTTGAAGTGTACACCTGGAACATGCTTGCAACTAGTGGAGTCAGGCAAATGTCAGGGTTGTTGATCTGAAAACTTGTTCTGGGTCAGAGATTCAGCCAGGCAAGTAGCATATTTAAAGAGGATCTGTTGTGAAAATAAAATAATGAATAAAATTGATTATTTTTTTACAGTATTAATTTATAAATGATTTAGTCAGTGTGTGCCCTTTGTAAAATCTTTCCTCTCACTGATTTACATTCTTAAATTTATCACTGGTGGTGACATATTTCGTTCTGCTAGGCGATCTGTACGGGATGTTCACTACTGAGAGTTTTATGCACGGAGGGAGATACTGCTTTCTTGGCAGTTGGAAAAAGCTGTTATTTCTCACAATGCAAGAAGATTCACAGGCAGCAAACTGTCAGGACCATGGTCATGACATCACACTGTGGGAGTGGTTTCACCACAATATCAGCCATACAGAACCCACTGATAAACTAATCGAGAAAAGGGAAAGATTTCTCATGGGAAAGGGGGTATCAGCTACTGATTAGAATGAAGTTAAATCCTTGGTTACAGTTCAGTCAGCTGTTGCCCACGCCACATTTCCCTCACTACTAATTGCTTTAAATAATATGATGTTTGGTGAGGGATAGGGAAAGGGGGTAGTTTGGGTCAGGGGGTACTCTGAGGGGGCAACATGTAACAGGTTTGTTATGAACAAGAACCCTTCGTGCATTTATCATTTTCCCCAGTTTTAGATATTCTGAATTTCTGACTAGTTTGCCTTTAACCATACACACAGTCTGTCTAACACAAAAATAAGTTCCGTCGTTTGAGCTGTTGTGACAATACATTAGTCTCAGGTCTGAATAATATTCTAATAGCTGCAGTAAATAATAGAAAAAGGTGGGATGTAAATTCCCTCATGTAGCGTAAACGAGTATACCGAAAACTAACGATGGGATTAAATCACCCACATGTAAACAGAGTGAGCTGAGATCTACATATTCCTGTACATTCCCTCATTTTGTGCAATTACAGTCCGCCATTTGTGTCTAAATGCCTGTCACTTCAGGCACGGCTGTGCCATAACTACTGTCAGTCACTAAAAAAATCATTTGACACTTGGACACCTCTGTGACAGGACACCATATTCCACTTGTTTGCATAGTTTCTCAAGCATAGGTGTGGATCTGTAATTACCTGACATGGATTTCCAGATACCGTACTTCCCTCACATGCCCATCTTCGCGCCTCTCTCTATCCCTCGGTGCAGCATCCTTCCGCCTAATCAGGAGCAGAGGACTCTTCAGCACTATGTGATGAATAAGCCTTTGCCCCACTGGCAAGAGAAGGGTTAACTCCTTCATTTCATAGCCAGACGGGCTGCAGCAAAGTGGTTAAAGAATGCCTTCTAAGAATGGCTGATACAGCTAGAAGAAAGCCCATCGGGGCAATTAATTAAAAACTGCAGCTTTAGCACAATCACTCCAGTCAGGACAGAAAACTGAAATGACGGCGTGAAAAGACCATTGTACGTTGCAGATCTTACGGTTTGTTTTCTGTTAACATTTCTCCTCATAAGCCCGTAAAATTATCTGGTAAGAGCAGCAATTCCTGCAATTTCATTCACATCCACTGTTCTCCATAAAATAACCAATTACCAATCCATCCAAAGGAGCTGCAGCTATTTTCACAAGGGTTACAGCGGGACATACAATGCTATTTAATCTCCAGCGGACAAAGTGGGATCGCTTCCTTGTTAATGAACATGGGGTTACTGGTGCAGCTATGAGACCGCTCTGATCTTGTACAGAGCTCAATTTGCTGCCCCGTTAACAACTTTGCTCTAATAGGGCAAAGCCTTCAAGAATGATTTGCCCGGCTGTGGATCATTACCACATGGTTAACCTGGCATCGGTTCACAAATATGGAATCATATAAACAATTAGTTCACATCAGCTAGCAAGAATTCACTGGCCAGACAAGTCTGGTAGAAAGTATTCGGCCCCCTTGATTTTTTCCACATTTTGTCACATTACTGCCACAAACATGAATCAATTTTATTGGAATTCCACATGAAAGACCAATACAAAGTGGTGTACACGTGAGAAATGGAACAAAAATCATACATGATTCCAAACATTTTTTACAAATAAATAACTGCAAAGTGGTGTGTGCATAATTATTCGGCCCCCTTTGATCTGAGTGCAGTCAGTTGCCTATAGACATTGCCTGATGAGTGCTAATGGCTAAATAGAGTGCACCTGTGTGTAATCTAATGTCAGTACAAATACAGCTGCTCTGTGAGGGCCTCAGAGGTTGTCTAAGAGAATATTGGGAGCAACAACCCTGTGAAGTCCAAAGAACACACAAGACAGGTCAGGGATCAAGTTATTGAGAAATTTAAAGCAGGCTTAGGCTACAAAAAGATTTCCAAAGCCTTGAACATCCCACGGAGCACTGTTCAAGCGATCATTCAGAAATGGAATAAGTATGGCACAACTGTAAACCTACCAAGACAAGGCCATCCACCTAAACTCACAGTCCGAACAAGGAGAGCGCTGATCAGAAATGCAGTCAAAAGGCCCATGGTGACTCTGGGCGAGCTGCAGAGATCTACAGCTCAGGTGGCAGACTCTGTCCATAGGACAACTATTAGTCATGCACTGTACAAAGTTGGCCTTTATGAAAAAGTGGCAAGAAGAAAGGCATTGTTAACAGAAAGCATAAGAAGTCCCGTTTGCAGTTTGCCACAAGCCATGTGGGGGACACAGCAACCATGTGGAAGAAGGTGCTCTGGTCAGATGAGACCAAAATGGAACTTTTTGGCTAAAATGCAAAACGCTATGTGTGGTGGAGAACTAACACTGCACATCACTCTGAACACACCATCCCCACTGTCAAATATGGTGGTGGCAGCATCATGCTCAGGGGGTGCATCTCTTCAGCAGGGACAGGGAAGCTGGTCAGAGTTGATGGGAAGATGGATGGAGCCAAATACAGGGCAAACGTGGAAGAAAACCTCTTGGAGACTGCAAAAACTTGACTGGGGCGGAGGTTTACCTTCCAGCAGGACAATGACCCTAAACATAAACCCAGGGCAACAATGGAATGGTTTAAAACAAAACATATCTATGTGTTAAAATGGCCCAGTCAAAGTCCAGATCTAAATCCAATCGAGAATCTGTGGCTAGATCTGAAAACTGCTGTTCACAAATGCTGTCCATCTAATCTGACTGAGCTGGAGCTATTTTGCAAAGAAGAATGGGCAAGGATTTCAGTCTCTAGATGTGCAAAGCTGGTAGAGACATACCCTACAAGACTGGCAGCTGTAATTGCAGCAAAAGGTGGTTCTACAAAGTATTGACTCAGGAGGCCGAATAATTTCGCACACAATTATGTATGATTTTCGATCCACTTCTCACGCGTACACCACTTTGTATTGGTCTTTCACGTGGAATTCCAATAAAATTGATGCATGTTTGTGGCAGTATTGTGGCAAAATGTGGAAAACTTCAAGGGGGCCGAATACTTTTGCAGCCCACTGTAATATATATATATATATATATATATATATATATATATATATATATATATATATATATATAAGCGCTGCACCAATGGAACCCTATGGGGATAGGTCCACACAGCAGAGTTGCAATCGTGGCGCAATAGCAGAAGCACTGCCTGCAACAATTTTGCGATTGACCCTGAGCAAATGCTATACAAGGTAATGAGGGCATTTTCTTGATTGCTCTGGGAATCATAGAGTAAATTGCGGTACTTCCACGTTTTGGGAGCACCTGACCTTCCAGATATTACTTGAATCAACATCTGTCGGTTTTGATGTTGTCAGAACTGCTCCAAGACTAACACCAGACCACACCTCATACATTTCGGACTGGTCCACCAAAAGGTTGCAAGATTTTAAATATGTTTCAAAAAATGATGTTCCATTCGTGACCACACAGATGTAGGTTCATACAAAACGGCACCTCTTAACTTCCCATTGGCCTTTGCAATATTAAACATAAGGTTGAGTCCCCAGAGTTATTTGTCCTGTTGTCCATAAGGTGCTAAAGTCTTATGCTGGTTGTGAAATGCATCATAGTATCTAAAGCTACCAATACTAAAAGGGAAAAGAAACATTATGCTAGAGGTAAGGAAACCAGTCAATCCAGACTTAGAAGGGACCTGGATTAGAATAAACTGCAGGTAGATAGTTAGCAATTAGTAAATGATTACTGCCAATTCATTGTGATCACATTTTATACCATGTACCGGGCATAAAAGCAGACACCTTTATAGTGTAGTATGACTCTTTCTTCAATTACCTTCCTTCAGGCATCAAGCTCCTCCACACCTCCAGTTTCTGAGAGGCAGGTACAGGAATTTGGGATAGAGCATGTAAAACCACCTACCCTTTGAAAAATAAGGCAAATCCTGAATCTTTTGTCCAGTCAATACAACTTTAAGATGAAGAAGAAAAAAAAAAGAAAAAGGATCCACAGGGCATTATCTCCTTCCTTGTTCCTTACTGTGTCCTCCATCTGTTAGAAGAGTTCCTCTATGATTATATTTGTAGGACAAGCACAATACAAAACACTGCATAATAACCAGTCATTTTGAATCCAGGGACCAGCAGGCCTGCAGAGTTCAACTCAAGCACAAGCAGAGAAAGTGAAAGGGAACTAAAGTTTGTCAGTAAGACAGCAATGCAAATAGAATCTCTTCCATTCAACATGAAAATACAAATAATTTATCGTTTTCTTGCAGCATAACAGTTAGATAATGTTTCCTAAGATGGGAGAATTATCTTACGCCCTTTGCTTGTAAGTGAGCACAGAAAAGTGATAAGGAATGTGATAAAATAACAACTTGAAGGACAGAGGGTGTGCGATGGGTTAATGTCTTCTCACTCAGACAGACGTCTTTTATAAAGGAGAAATTCATTCATTCATCTGTGCCCATTATCCCATTATCGTTAATGGCCATATACTGTGGCACATCAGGAATTATTTTATGTAGAGTGACCAGACGTCCCGTATTGCCCGGGACGCGTCCCGGATTCGGGGTCCGCTGTCCCAGGCAGCATGAGGTCCCGGGAAACATCCCGCTTTCAGCAGCAGGACGTCCCGGCCTCGGGACTCTGGCCACTCTATACTCATAAACTGGCAGCGGCGTCTATAGACGCCGTGCCAGTTCATTGCCCGCAGCCCCACTCCAGGCTAACTGTCTTCCGGTGTTCCGACACCGGCAGGCGAGCAGGGCTACGGCAAGATGGCTGCCGGAGCCCTGTACTGGAGACTATTTGTGTCTCCAGTACAGGGCTTCGGGTGCCATCTTGCCGTAGCCCTGTCAGCGCGGGAGACGAGCAGGAGGAAGGTGGTCCCGGGAGCAGCGCGCCAGAGGCCGGAGACTTCTGCCAGGTGAGTAAATGCTTTCTTTTCCAGGTGAAATGTTTGCCCGCATTGCGTTTTTTTTTCCAGGTGAAATGTTTGCCCGCATTGCGTTTCTTTTCTGGTGAAATGTTTGCCCGCATTGCGTTTCTTTTCCAGGTGAAATGTTTGCCCGCATTGCATTTTTTTCCAGGTGAAATGTTTGCCCGCATTGCGTTTCTTTTCCAAGTGAAATATTTGCCCGCATTGCATTTTTTTTTCCAGGTGAAATGTTTGCCCGCATTGCGTTTCTTTTCTGGTGAAATGTTTGCCCGCATTGCGTTTCTTTTCCAGGTGAAATGTTTGCCCGCATTGCGTTTCTTTTCTGGTGAAATGTTTGCCCGCATTGCGTTTCTTTTCTGGTGAAATGTTTGCCCGCATTGCGTTTCTTTTGTGGTGAAATGTTTGCCCGCATTGCGTTTCTTTTCTGGTGAAATGTTTGCCCGCATTGCGTTTATTTTCTGGTGAAATGTTTGCCCGCATTGCGTTTATTTTCTGGTGAAATGTTTGCCCGCATTGCGTTTCTTTTCTGGTGAAATGTTTGCCCGCATTGCGTTTATTGTCTGGTGAAATGTTTTCCCGCATTGCATTAATTTTCTGGTGAAATGTTTGCCCGCATTGCGTTTATTTTGTACTGACATGTTGGCCGCATTGCGTTTATTTTGTACTGACATGTTTGCCCGCATTGCGTTTATTTTCTGGTGAAATGTTTTCCCGCTTAGCGTTTATTTTCTGGTGAAATGTTTGCCCGCATTGCGTTAATTTTCTGGTGAAATGTTTGCCCGCATTGCGTTTATTTGTACTGACGTATTGCCCGCATTGCGTTTATTTTGTACGGACATGTTTGCCCGCATTGCGTTTATTTGGTACTGACATGTTTGCCCGCATTGCGTTAATTTTCTGGTGAAATGTTTGCCCACATTGCGTTTATTTTGTGCTGACATGTTGGCCGCATTGCGTTTATTTTGTACTGACATGTTTGCCCGCATTGCGTTTATTTTGTACTGACATGTTTGCCCGCATTGTGTTTATTTTGTACTGACATGTTGCCCACATTGCATTTATTTTATACTGACATGTTGCCCGTATTGCATTTATTTTGTGCTGACATGTTGCCCATTGCGTTTATTTTCTGGTGTCCGGGGTAACTGTTACTGCATTTATTATTTAATGGTCATAGATGGCTATGTTTGCTGCTCTGTGGTTACGGTATACTATTAGCATCACACAGTTTCTGCACACCCATGATGCAAAGTCTAGTTTGTCTTATGCCTCGCTGTTACATCATTACGTTAGCTCCGCCCATACAATGTCATGGCCATGCCCATTTTTCGCCGCGGTGCGCTGCGCCCGCCGCAACCCCCCCGCAGTCTTTGTTGCTGCGCGCTCCTCAGTCCTCCCCACTTTTCACCCCCCCCCCCCCCCATGGTGTGGAGGTATATCTGGGTGTCATTGGCATACAGGTGGTAATTGAAACCCATGGAGGAGATGATTTTGCCAGTTGAGCCAGTATAGAGTGAGAACAGTAGTGGTCCTAGGATGGAACCTTGAGGAACACCAACTGAGAGGGGTGTAGGAGTGGATGAGGAGCCATTGAAAAATGTTGTGAAGGAGCGGTTGGAGAGGTAGGAGGAGATCCAGGCTAAGGCTAGGTCCTGAATGCTCATTAAATGCAGGGAATGGAGGAGGAGGTAGTGGTCAACAGTGTCAAATGCCGAGGAGAGGTCCAGGAGGAGCAGGATGGAGTATTTACCTTCGGCTTTGGCAAGGGCAAGGTCATTGACCACTTTGGTGAGGGCTGTTTCTGTAGAATGAGCTGTGCGAAAACCAGATTGCAGAGGATCGAGAAGGGAGTTGGAATTGAAGAAGTTGGTCAGGCGTTGGTGGGCCAGGCGTTCAAGAATGTTCGAGGCAAAAGGGAGGAGAGAGATTGGGCGGTAGTTGGATGGCAGAGCAAGGTCAAGTGAAGATTTCTTTAGCAGGGGAAGCACAGTGACCTGTTTGAATACGGAAGGGAAGATGCCGGTGGAGAAGGAGAGGTTGAACAGGTGGGTGAGGACTGGGGCCAGATCAGAAAAATGTGGGTGCAGAGAATCAGATGGGACCATATCTAGGGGGCAGGAAGTGGCAGGTGAAGTTGCCAGCAGCTGGTTGACTTCCTCCACCGTGACAGGATTGAAGGAGGTAAGGAAGGGGAAAGAGGCAGGAGTATGATGGGGTGAGGAGGCGGGGCGATGGAGTGGAGGAGAGAAATATCCCTCCGGATGGTTGTAATTTTGTTGATAAAGTATTTTGATAGGTCAGTGGCTGAGAGGGTGGAGTTTGGGGGGGAGGTGTGGGGTTGAGTAGGGCATTGAAGGTGGCAAAAAGACGACGTGGGTTGGAGGCTTGGGTAGCGATCAAGCGAGTGAAGTATATCTGTTTGCTATCAGCGAGGGCAGTATGGTACGTCTGCAACTTGTTCTTGTATCCCAGGAAATCATGGTTGTGGCAGGATTTCCTCCATTTGCGTTCTGCAGCTCGTGTCTCGTTTTGTCGTTTTTTTGTGAGGGCAGTGTGCCAAGGTTGGGGCAACAGTTGGTATGAAAGGTCAGGGGAGCAGCATGATCTAAGGCTGCAGAGAGGTTACTGTTGTATTGAGCTGCCACTTCGTTGAGGCAGGTTAGGCTGGGGAGGGAGGAGGAGAGGGAGTGGAGGGGTGTGGCTAGTACATTGGGGTCAAGGTTGCGCAGATCTCTCTGCCAGCGTCCAGTTTGGGGAGGGAGACAGGGGGTGCGGACAGAGTGAGGGTGAAGGTGATGAGGTGGTGGTCGGAGATGGGGAATGGAGCAATGTCCAGGTTTGTAAGTGTGATGGCTTTCGGGAAAATTAGGTCCAGAGTATTACCAGCGCTTTGGGTGGGGGCGTTAGTATGCAGAGTGAGGCCAAGGGAGTTTGTGAGGGAGAGAAGCTGAGTGGCAGCAGAGGTGGTAGGCTCATCAATTGGAATGTTAAAGTCTCCGAGGATGATGGTTGGGAGGTCGGAGGACAGGATGTGTGGGAGCCAGGAGGCAAGGTTTTCTAGGAAGTGCGATATTGTACTGGGGGGGGGGGGGGTACAGGACTGCAATAATGCTGGGAGGGGATGGGTAGAGGCGGATAACATGGGCCTCAAAGGAGGTAGAGTAAAGAGAAGTGGAGTGGTAAGGACACGGAAAGTGCAGGACCGGGAGATGAGTAGGCCCACCCCTCCCCCAGGCCTGTTATCTGGTCTTGGAGTATGGCTGAGGTGTAGACCCCCGTAGGATAGGGCTGCCGCTGCAGGCTGGTCAGAGGGGGTGAGCCAGGTCTCAGTAAGGGCAAGAAAGGTGAGGGTTTTTGAGATTAAGAGGTCATGGATGGTTGTACGCTTGTTGCGGATAGATCTGGCATTCCAGAGACCGCCAGATAGAGGAAAAGATTGTCTGAGTATGGGGCGGATGGGAATGAGCTTGGGGAGAGAATGTTTGTGGGTATGGGGAGGGTGGGAGGTGCGGCAGGGAGAGGGGCTTGGTGGGTGAATTTGGTTGTGGTGGGCGAGGGGGAAAGTAAGAGGAGGGGAATGGGTGGGGCTGGGAGACAGGAGTGGGCCTTGGGTTAAGATGTGTGGCGAGAAGTGGACAAGGGACCAGGGGGAGGATCAGATAGAGCCAGAACATGAGGCACCAATAGGGCGGGTGATCAGGGGAAAGAGGAGCAAGTATGAGGGGGGACGCATAATGATGTGTTGGGGAGACATACTGTTGCACTGTTACACTGTTGCACTGTTGCACTTAAATATTCCTTTCAAGTGACCCTGTAGAGGGAGGGGTTTGGAAGCTGCCATATGTAATACATTTTAAATAATGCCAGTTGCTGGCTGTTCTGCTGATCCTTTAAAGAGAAACCGTGACCAAGAATTGAACTTCATCCCAATCAGTAGCTGATACCCCCCTTTACATGAGAAATCTATTCCTTTTCTCAAAGGGATCATCAGGGGGCTCTGTATGGCTGATATTGTGGTGAAACCCCTCCCACAAGAAACTCTGAGGACCATGGTACTCCTGGCAGTTTCCTGTCTGTGAACCTGGTTGCATTGTGGGAAATAGCTGTTTACAGCTGTTTCCAACTGCCAAAACAGCAAGCAGCAGCTACATCACCTGTCAGCAGTAAAAATGTCACCATGTGATAAATGTCAGAGTGTAAATCAGGGATTTAAAAGATTTTACAATGGGCAAACACTGACCAAGTCATTTATACATAATTATTGTAAAAACGAAGCACTTTTTGTATTACATTATTTTCACTGGAGTTCCTCTTTATCTGTAACACTTTACGCAGAGACCCAGAACAGAAATGCAGATCTGATGCTCTGACTTATCCAAACGTATGCTTGTTTATGGTGGCAGTTCTGACACTACTGCAGCTAAAAAGATCAGCAGGGCTGCCAGGAAACTGTCATTATTTGAAAGAGAATAAATATGCATCCTCCATATATCTCTCTCTACGGGGTCACTTAGAAAAAGTGATGTATCAGAAGCTACAACACACATCTATGAAAACTTGAAATAATAAAATACATAAATCTGAATACCATAAAAGAGAATACAAAATTACACTATTTAGCATCTAGGTATCACGTAACATTTTTCATTCATGAGTGTCTGATAGGAGATGTAGCCGCTTGATAGGAGATGCCTGATACACGGCACCGGCTCTGTCAGTCAGGGGAGCAGGTATTCCTTACAGCTTGCATCCACAGGGTTGGATTTTTGGGGGGACTTATGTGATTTATTCTCAGGAGCAAAGCTCACCCATTTGAGTTCCTTTTGGCCACCAGCCAAATAATGAAGCCAATGTGGAGTACTAAGTGAATGATTCCTAACTAGTTAATTCATTAATTCACAGTTCACACATTACAACATATAACAGGTATGGGCGAGCTTTGCTTTATTAGGCAGGCATGTACATGCACCAGAAAATTTTTTATAGCGGCCGCTGCTAGCAGCCTTAAAAATTCAGGAATCTGCCTGGAGTCCTGGACCCTGTTGGTGGTGGCGGAGAAGGCAGTCATCCGGCCTGTGTGGGGGCTGACTTAGTCTTGAGGCAGGCAGTCACACGGCATGCAGGCAGAGATGCTGTGTGTGGGGACTGACTTAGGGCTTGATTCACAAAGCGGTGCTAACTGTTAGCACGCTTGTGAAAAGCCCCTTATCATGCCCAAAGTCAGTTTGGGCGTGAAAAGTAGAGATCGCGCGCAAAGTCCCGCGCGGAAAACTTTGTGCACGGTGAGACCTTAATGTCGCATTGAGGTGCGACGAAAACGGCGCTTATAAGGTCGCACGGCGCATGGTGCGATGTTAAAGTCGCATGCAATGCGACCTTATAGGCGCGTCGGGTGTGCCGTTTTTTGCAACGTTAAGGTCGCACCGCACGCAAAATTTTGCGCGCAAGCTGATTTTCAAAAACGGTGCTAATACAGTTAGCACCCTAGTTATCACGCCCAAAGTCTTTAGGCGTGCTAACTGGGTTAACACCGCTTTGTGAATCAAGCCCTTAGTCTTCAGGCAAGCTTGAGTGTGCTTTGCAGACCAGGCATCCGTGGTCAGATGGACCCTTGACCCAATGCTGTGTGCCAGAGATGTCACCACTTGCCTTTCAACACCACGGTACAGTTTAGGTATCACCTTTTTTGAGAAAAAATTGCGGCCTGTTATCTTCCACTGCGGTGTGTGGCTTTGCTTTTGTGTGCTGCTTTTCCTCAGGTGGTCATCCCATTGCAGTTTGTGCTTTGTAATCATGTGCCTTCGTAAGGTAGTTGTCCCTAAATTTACACACCGCTGAGCCCTGGGGTGATGGCACTTTGGTGGTGGCGGCCGACTGAGTGTTAAGTGGGGTGCCAGAATCAGAGCAGGAGGAAGAAGATAAGTCACGCTTCCAAGCGGAAACTGAGAAAGATGAGGTGTTCTGTGTTAAATAGTCAACTACGTCCTGACAATATTGGGGGTTGATGGCACGTGCCTTCTTCTGAACACCGTACTTTGGTCGATGGCCACACGAAATCACGACAGCGCGACCTCAAACATACCTGCCAGGTGGCCTGCCTCTGCCTTTTGTTTTGTCCATATTGGGGGGATGAAGTGAAAGGTATGCACTGACTTGACTAATACAATGTGCAGTCAGTCACACAGGTGCATACAGTCATACAGGTATGCACGGAGAGGTATATCACACTGTGCGCACTCACGTAGGTAGGTGGGTGCACTGAACACAACAGGTAGGTATATGCAGTAATGGGTATTACAATGTACACCTGTCACACACAGACAGGTAGCGGACAGGCACAGTGACACTGCGTGCGCTCAGCTCACGTAGGTAGGTGGGTGCACTGTGAACAACAGGTAGGTAGGTATATGCAGTAATGGGTATTACAATGTGCACCTGTCACACACAGACAGGTAGCGGACAGGCACAGTGACACTGCATGCGCTCACGTAGGTGGGTGCACAGTGAACAAGAGGTAGGCATATGCAGTGATGGGTAATGTGCACCTGTCACACACACAGGTAGTCACTAAATGTGCTGGGCCTGGCAGTGGCACACACAGTATGAATTATAGGCTGTCTATGCAACAAAAGTGTCAGTGGGACACACAGAAGAAAAAAAATAGATCACAAGAACAAGATTAGCTCTCAAAAGAGCTGTTGTGGGGTGCTATTTTAGCCACAAGAATCAGCAAGGAGCAAGCTAAGAAGCCTACAAGAGCCTAACTAATCTTTCCCTATGAGAGAGTCTGCAGCAGCTGTCCCTTCTCTATTTACTGCAGGCACACGAGTGAGTAAAATGGCCGGCGATGCCTGCCTTTTATGAGGGGGGGAGTGGCTCCAGGAGGGAGTGTAGCCTGATTGGCTACAATGTGCCTGCTGACTGTGATGTAGAGGGTCAAAGTTGACCCTAATGGTGCACTATGGGGGCGAACCGAACTTTCGGTAAAGTTTGCGGTTCTCAGCGATCGCGAACCCCCGGAAGTTCGCCTGGAACCGTTCGCCGGCGCACCGTTCGGGCCATCTCAAGTAGACATTACATTTGATTAAGGCCTGTTGCACACCAAGAGCGCTTTTGAGCGCTTCTAAAAACATTAGCGCTTTACAAAGTGCTTGGATAATGTATTTGAATGGGATGGATCACACCAAATCGATGTGATTTTTTTCCCAAACGCAAACCTGCAGTCCTGCAGCTTTTCTGCTGATTTCTGAGAAGCGATTCAGCCTCGATGTTAAGTATGGGAAAAGTGGACAACACAAGACACAAAAACGCTTGGAAAATCGCTCTTATCTAGCGCTTTTCATAGCAATATTCCAAGCATTTTGTGTCAAAACCAGTACCCTAGCATCTGTACTGCATCAAACATAAAAAAATGCTACACACCTTGAATCACCTTGAAAAATCACTTTAAAAAGCGCTGCGCGTTTGCGATTACACTAGCACTTTTTTGGTGTGCACTGGCCCTAAGACATCTAATAAATGTGTGATAAAATGTAATAAAACTAGGGCATGTCAAATTGATATTACAGGTGGTCCTCTACTTGCAAAACCGGTTGCATGATGGGAGATTGTAAGTTAAATTTGTTTGTAAGTTGAGTCCTGTGCTATACATACTGAAACATGAATGAATTATTTACTTTTGGGCAACTCTTGGTTTGGACATATGGTATAAACTATGTTGTTTGTTTGTTTTCAATGTGCTTTTAAAGCGTTTTAAGCTACTTAAAAGGCCCGGTTCACACTGGCAATAAAAAAACGGTCCGGTCAAAGATCCTATTTGAATGGAACGTAACGGATGCAAACAGATCCAATCTTAACCTATAGATCCATTCTCAATGGTCCATTCAAACAAATCCATTCCACATGCTCCGCTTAAAGGACCGCAAGTTTGGCGCTGCTGCAAATTTTAATGGACAGCAGAGCCCATTGGAACGGAAATGGACTGTGAGTGAAGCGTTGCCTGAAAGGCAGTGAGAAACTGATCCTGTTAAAAACACTGGCTAAAAAACTGAACATTCTAGGCAGCCAACATCTACTTTGGTGATGGGGGTCGGGGAAGATATGGGCAAACAGAACTAAACCAACGGAACGGAATGGAAACAGATCTGTTAGAACAGAAATCGGATCGGTTTTCACAGATCTGTTTAGCCAGTGTGCCAGAGTGACCCAACCCTAACAGTTAACCAGCCTGGCGGTATGGATGAGCTCAGCTTGTCCAGTACTGCCAGAGGCTGCCGCTCAGGCCCTGCTGGGCCGATTTTTATCAAATAAAAAGGTGCACACGCAGCCGGCACTTTGCCAGCCGCGTGTGCTACCTGATCGCCGCTGCAGCGTGGCAATCCGCCGCATGCAGCGGCGAAAGAGGGTTCCCCCAGCCGCCCGAGCCCAGCGCAGCCGGACCAAACAGTTCCGGCCAGCGCTAAGGGCTGGATTGGAGGCGTCCATGACGTCACTCCGCTCGTCGCCATGGCGACGTGGAAAGCAAAACAAGAAAGGGCGCTCATCGCGGCCTTTCTTGTTACTTCTGATCGCCGGAGGCGATCAGAAGTACGCGACAGGAGCGCCCTCTAGTGGGCTTTCATTCAGCCAACTTTTAGTTGGCTGCATGCGATAGTTTTTTTTTTTATTAAAAAAAAAACCTGTCCGGTCGCCAGCCTGGCGATCTTAATAGAACGCCAGGCTGGTTAATACAATACTGTAACATTTAACAACAAAAATATGTAATAATAAAGCACTATTGTACATTGTGTAACTCTGAAATGTTGTAACTCATTTGTCATTTGTAAGTAGGAGATTGTCTTTTTAAGTATATGATATGTGATATTCCACTGTATGGTGGCTTTCAGATTTCCTCTCTCCTTCTTTTCAGTGAAAAGAAGGAAATAACTTGTTAGATAAACTGTATACGTTGTAATAACTTTGGCTCATTTTATTTCAAAGTCCTGCTTGTTTCTGTTTTGGATCCAATGATACAAGCCATTAAAGTAGTTTCTTGATTGAAAAGAGTAAATAGGAGTGGTCATTGCTGAGTTTGGAAAAATATGCCACACCAAGCATTATTTTACCTAGTATAAGGCCTCTATTCAAGGGACTGTTGAACTGCCTGTTTGTTGAGCAGTTCAGCTGCCCAGCTGCTGGCCACAAGTGCCATTCGGGTGCAATTAAATGCAGCCAAGTGGCAGCGTTCGGTTACTCCAAACATGTCACATTAGACACGTGATGTTACCCAGCGGTGATAAACCAGCTCATGTCATGTCTGAGTACAGCAACTCCACTCCAAGGGGTGAAGCCGCCTGTCCTCTGCCCATGCCAAGCGCAAATAAGCACCCGGATAGTGATATCCACTGACAGGCAGTGAATTCATTGCCTGTCAGCTGCTTGTAGAAAAGAGGACTCACTCCACTTGTAGTAACCCAAAAGATAGTGAAGGTGATGTCTGAAATGTTATTTCCTGTTTTGCTGAGACACCTGAGAGAGCAACAAATCAACAACGCAAACCAAGGGATGAGTATTCTGGCATGTCCTATAAACCAAACAGTTTAATGATGTGGTTACATGTAGGCTTAGTACTATTATTATTATTTTTGTGTGTGTGTGTGTGTGTGTGTGTGTGTGGGGGGGGGGGGGGGGGGGCAGTTCTTGAAAGTTACAAATGGCAGAAGTCTTCTAAATAATTTTCAATGACGTAGGATTACAAAAGAGACCGTGTAAACATTATTCGGATACCACCTAACAGCAGCTGGCCCTTTCATTTCTGACCAACATTCATACCTCAGGAGGGTGTGGCTCTAGCACTGTGTAGGGCTACATTTTACAATCATTACCATATCAGCAGGCCACGCCCAGTCCCAGCCTTGCAGTGTGGTACATCTTGAATTCTGACATCGACTGGAACTTTGTGTTAGGAAAGGGGTGTGGTGAGTTATGTGTAGGAGATGGGGAAGGGCAGCTTACCTTGTGGCAGAAATGTATAGTGTTATACTAGGCTCTTTTTCGTGCTTCCTGTCTTCATCCCTGTTGGCTGCCTTTCTTCAGGGACCAGGTCCATGTTAGAGGTTGAGGTATGGGGATAAAGATGGGAAGCACTGGTAGAGCAGCAAGCTCGGACAGGTGGGTAACTATCTTGACAAAAATGTGCAAGGACCCCGTTGGGGTGAGACTTTGGTGGTAGGGCTTGGCAGTGTTCGGCAGCCCTTTTACCTCTATGGTAGCACAGGTCCTGTGAGCTGTCTGGATACTTTGCACTGTCTACTTATAGCCAACTTTTCTTGGAAATTTTACTGAATGCTTGCTTTGTTGTCCTGAATTCATTGAGTTTTGCTTAGATGAAGATTATTGGAATGGTGTTAGCGCACTTATTGTTGTTTTGGTGAAATTAGTAGTCGTTGTTCAGTGAAATGAAATAAGCCTCCCCTGCCTACAGCATCCAGACAGATTGTTTTATATTCTGACCTGCCCTAGAATAATGACAGCTGGAATGTGATTAGTTGCTAAAGGTAACACCTCCACTTTATCTTGTGGACACCTTTGATGCATGAGATGTAACAAATTTATATTTATAGCTGCTAGATTGCGTATTGTGAATATTATAACTCAGGGACAACGTTAATATCCAAGTATACCGCAGCACAGCAGCTGCTTCTAAGCACGTCACATGTGGCACTATCTAGACAGAATCTGCTCCAGCAATGACGTATCTGCAGAATGTCGTTATACCATAATATGGCTCAGGTTCCCTGAAAAACCCAATTAGGCTGTAGTAAAATGCACCTAATATAATTACGGTATCTTAATGTATTGTTTTAAATGAACACAGGTTTATTCAATGGGCATAAACTGTATACCTCTTAACTGACTGACCTCTCTGTAACTTCATTAATGAAATAAAAGTCAGATTTAGTATTAAGAATAGATCAGTGAACTGTGTCATCAGGAAACTCTATACATTTCGTGACATATTATTCTTATAATGAAACGCTAACTTTGTTACGTAGGGAAAGAAATGTTGTGTTAGAATACATTGGCGGCATTTTAGCATATGTAATGTCACTGTCCTGTCTGCTTCTCCGCTGAAGGTATCACAGATTCCTCTTCTACTGAAGGGTGACCTTTACTGTGAGTGACATGTCTGATAGGAAGAGTGAGGTCACTGAAGACGGTGACATTGTAGTGCATCGGTCTGATGTCTGTTTTCCACAATGAAGTCTTGTCTGTCATGCCTAGACGTAACTGCTCCCATTCTAAGAAGTGTTGTTAGCAGACCGCTTATAACGTGGTAAAGAATCCTTAAGGTGCTTTACTATAAGCAAAAAATGTAACTCCAAATAACACAAAAATGCATGAAAAAAAATGTTATATGACAATTATCGGGAAAAATTTAAAATATAGAATATATACGTTTAAAATGTATATTTTTCCCCAGAGTAAAATGCAGTACAGTATAGTTACATAGTTACATAGTTATTTTGGTTGAAAAAAGACATACGTCCATCGAGTTCAACCAGTATAAAGTACAACACCAGCCTGCTCCCTCCCATATCCCTGTTGATCCAGAGGAAGGCGAAAAAACCCTTACAAGGCATGGTCCAATTAGCCCCTAAAGGGAAAAATTCCTTCGCGACTCCAGATGGCAATCAGATAAAATCCCTGGATCAACATCATTAGGCATTACCTAGTAATTGTAGCCATGGATGTCTTTCAACGCAAGGAAAGCATCTAAGCCCCCTTTAAACGCAGGTATAGAGTTTGCCATAACGACTTTCTGTGGCAATGCATTCCACATCTTAATCACTCTAACTGTAAAGAACCCTTTCCTAAATAAATGGCTAAAACGTTTTTCCTCCATGCGCAGATCATGTCCTCTAGTCCTTTGAGAAGGTCTAGGGACAAAAAGCTCATCCGCCAAGCTATTATATTGCCCTCTGATGTATTTATACATGTTAATTAAATCCCCTCTAAGGCGTCTTTTCTCTAGACTAAATAAACCCAGTTTATCTAACCTTTCTTGATAAGTGAGACCTTCCATCCCACGTATCAATTTTGTTGCTCATCTCTGCACCTGCTCTAAAACTGCAATATCTTTTTTGTAATGTGGTGCCCAGAACTGAATTCCATATTCTAGATGTGGCCTTACTAGAGAGTTAAACAGGGGCAATATTATGCTAGCATCTCGAGTTTTTATTTCCCTTTTAATGCATCCCAAAATTTTGTTAGCTTTAGCTGCAGCTGCTTGGCATTGAGTACGATTATTTAACTTGTTGTCAATGAGTACTCCTAAGTCCTTCTCCAAGTTTGATGTCCCCAACTGTATCCCATTTATTTTGTATGGTGCTAGACCATTAGTACGTCCAAAATGCATGACCTTACATTTGTCAACATTGAATTTCATCTGCCATGTATGTGCCCATATAGCCATCCTATCCAGATCCTGTTGCAATATGACACATCATCCTGAGAGTTGATGATTCTGCACAATTTTGTATCATCTGCAAAAATAGCAACATTGCTATTACTTTGTGTGTGTGTGTGTGTGTGTGTGTGTGTGTCACTGTCACAGTAGCTAGTTAAAATCTGACAGCTCTGACAGGTTTTAGGTTTGTCCATCTCCTCACGGGGGATTTTCAGGTATTTATTTACAAAAGCACTTACTGAATGGCAGTTGCTCAGTCCAAGTATGTTGCATAATTATACTGGTAGTTGCTGATTTACTGTACATCAATGCCTATTTCCTGACCTAGACGCAGATGTCAATGCAATGCAATGCAATACAATACAAGCTTCTCAGTGCATAAAAACTACAAAAAAAAAAAAAAGGAACAGCAATGTCAAAAAGTAATTTAGTCTTTGTGAAAATCTCTATATAAAGTCCAATGAATCCCTTATGAATACATTAATGTGCTTCTGTATGGAGGAGGTGAGGACTGTCAAGCAGTGCAGCTGCCTCTCGTAGTATGATCTCTGCTTCCTGCTGCATTCCCTGCCTATTCATATTTTGTTTATTTCTGGGTAGTGCTGTATGGCCAGCCTGCTTTAATGGTGTGTGTGTGTGTGTGTGTGTGTGTCACTATAATGATGTGTGTGTCACTGTCATTATAAATAGCAGCAGCTGATTTAGAATCACTGGAGGTGATCCCCAGAGAAGAGGGGTCTGTTCTCTGTTCAAGTTCATCCTGTTCCATGTAGGGCCAATATAATGCATGTACAAAAGTACGAGGAGTTCAAAAAATCCTGTATACTATCGATACAATTAAAGAGGAAATTTAACTTCAGCCCCTATTTTCAAGTAACAGTTGTGACTTATGTTTATCTCGACATGCTGCATAAAATATGTTTCAGGAAACAGAAAACGCACATTAAAAAGAGCTCCAGTGAAAATAATGTAATAAAAAAGTGCTTAATTTTTACAATAGTTATGTATAAATGATTTAGTCAGAGTTTGCCCATTGCAAAATCTTTCCTCTCCTTGATTTACATTCAGACATTTATTACATGGTGACATTTTTATTGCTGGCAGGTGATGTCACTGGAAGGAGATGTTCCCTTCTGTTTTGGCAGCTGGAAACAGCTGTTATTTCCCACAATGCAACAAGGCTCCCACAGTGTGATGTCAGTACCTCAGTGCTGTGAGGTGCTGACATCACACTGTGGGAGGGGTTTCACCACAAAATTAGCCATACAGAGCCCCCTGATAATCCGTTTGAGAAAAGGAAAAGATTTATCATGGGAAAGGGGGTATCAGCTACTGATTGGGATGAAGTTGAATTCTTGGGCACAGTTTCTCTTTTAAGTCTTTGCACCTGCCGGCTACCACAGTGTGGCAACCCAAAAATCTATTACAGAATGCAGTAAGATTCTGGATGCAGAAAAACTGACTCCAATGAATGTCTATGGGCCTGTTTCCACTAAAGGCGATTTTTCTGATGCAGATTTCCCATAATCATTCATTGGAGTGAGTCTTCTGCATCCAGAATCCGCGTTTATTCAGAAAGTGGTGGTTTCACTATGACAGACTCAGGGGCATAATCACAGGGGAGTAGGCCCTGCCATTGCACACTTGTCCACACTTGTTTTATGACCCTTGCAAGATGGGCCATCAGGCTGTGAGGGTCACCAGGGAGAGGCAAGGGAAGGGGTGTAAATGTTGGGGGACCCCATCAAAGTTTTGCTGGGAAGCTCCATGATTTGTAGTTATGCCCCTGAACATACTACAAATATGATGCATAGAATATGAAACAAAGTATATGATGGCTGCAAAATCGCTTTTCAATTGATGTACAAAATGATTTTGCAGTGTTTTTACTTCTCGGGGCCACAGAAAAATCTCACATTTCTGAACAAATCACTAGCATTCATTTCAAGACCACTTCATAATCACCAGACATGTGGATGTGCTTTGCAATTTTTAGGGGGCCCCAGCCCTTACATGTAAAGTGAGTTACAAAAAAGTCATGCTATAGTTAGACCAGAGTGAAGCCGGCATCCCCCTATTAGAGAGTGCTTCAAGGTTGGGTTATCCTTTGTTGAAGTCCTCGGCCACTGTTTAGTTTTTATGTGTTTGTTTGTTTTTTTATTACAGCATTTATCACAATAAATGCAAGTTCTCAAACATAGCAAAATGCCCTTGTCTACAAACAGCGCCAGGTCATATCCATGTGGCCGTAGGAATTTTACTCCTAAATTTCAATTTTTGGACTTCGGGTTTTATCTACAGAGTCAAAAATAGCTATTCTATGGGATTGCTAAGTGCAAAATGACTGATCCGAGTCCGAGTGTCCATCTCTTGATTACTCCAGCTGTGCAGATAATTACACATACAGGAAGAGGGAGTTACAGGGCTGTCCAAACTTTAGATAATACACCGAAACTACTAATTCTAATAATGTGAAGTTTCTGTACAATTTTAGACGTGCATAGCTGACTGCTGATTGACAGGAAAAGATCGTTTTTAATCAAATATAATTTCAGAATGACTTGTGTAGTGCACAGATATGTCAGCATTTTTTTTCTTACAAAAGTTTATTTTCCATTCCTCTGCTCTTCCCTGAGTCTGCACTCCTCCGTCAGCAGTAAGAAAGGAAGCAGCTGCTCCCCCATTTCAACTTCATCTCCCTTCCGACACACTGCCTATCAAATGCTGACTCCTACTCTCCGCTGCTGCTTATGTCACTGCAGGGAGGTGGAGACAGAAGAAAGCAGCAATTGCAAGTCATGCAGTGAGATGCAGAACAATTCATGGCACCACGTTTTTCACTTTATTTTTTTATTGTAAAACAGCGGCATGCAGCGTGGCCCAGGGCTGGGGATATCATTTAGGCCAATGGAATGGGGCACAATTGGTTACCAGCTCCTCCCTCCTGCTTCAACCACACTCTGGTCCCCATTCTAGTGACAGACAGCTATACTCCCCCCCCCTCACAACTCACCGGGGTGGGGGGCTAGGAATTGTGTTTAAACAACATCTGAAACACACATAGGCCCATACGCAAAATCCACTTTTCTCATACGTTTTCTCCTAGGAGATAATTTTTCATCTCCTATTTAAAATAGCTTTCCAGCACTTTTCAAGTGAAACAATACTGAGAAGCAAGTGCAAAAGTACTATCAAAATTATTTCGAGTGTTTTCTTGCTTGCTGGTGGCTTAAAAGGCATTTTATTGACAACTTTAAAAATATCACCTAGGAGAAAACTCAGGAGAAAAAGTGAATTGCATATGGGGCATAGGATTTAAAGGGAGGCATAGCCCAGGGACCCAGCAATTGCATCCCAAATGTAGCTTAGCCAAGATGATAAGCCTCCCTTTGCCTTGAGGGGAATCCATAGTACAGTAAGCTGAGGTGACAGAGGAAAATTTGGTTGAATTTGATGTACACATATCTTTTTTTTTTCCAATCTAGATACCTATGCAGTTATCTAGCTATAGATAGGTTACTGGTTAAGGGCACCGCCTTTGACATAGGAGACATGGGAGGGTTCAAGGTAACGAGTTCAAGGAAAGACTCCCAAACACTGCAGGGTGGCTTCTTGAGCGCTTTGAGTCCAACAGGAGAAAAGCGCTATACAAGTGTTCAGATTATTATTATTATTATTATTATTATTATTATTATGTAACATAGTTGGAGTGCCCTGAAGGGAGAGGATAGTGGAAAAGAGGGGTGAATAGTGAGAGTGATCCCTGTGGGAGATATACAAGGATGCATTCTGGGAATTAGGCCCTGAGGAAGATGCACAAGAGGAGCTGGTGGCGTTTAAATGATGCCGCATCAGGCTTAAGCCACCACAAGTGCAGCGTACTTTTGACTATGGCCGGTCCCAAACCAGTTAAGTTATAAGTTAAGGTCTGTGCCTTGAATAAGCATGATAGATTAGTGTTGAGCTTGTATATTCACCAAAGTAATTTTTAAATTGAAAATCCTATTTTCGACTTTGTAAAAATATTGCTATATAAAATATGAATATGTATAATATTACCAAAATACTATGTATTTTCACAATATGGTCACTGAAGATGAATATAAGAAAGTAACGCGAAAACGTGGATTTTTGTACTAAGAAATAAGGGTCCCATTGGAAATGTGCTTGCTAATGAACTTCCATGATTCCATGCAATACTATTGACCCAGGAACCGCATCACTATCAACCAGTCAGACAACCCCCGAGTATAAAAATCTTTTTGTGTGGCTGTCTGCAAATGTATTTTCAGAATTGTGCTGCTTTAGCAAAAATACATTTGTGAAATCTGCGAACGTTCGTGGAATCTCCAAACATATTTACTCAGAACTAGTGTTGGGCGAACAGTGTTCGCCACTGTTCGGGTTCTGCAGAACATCACCCTGTTCGGGTGATGTTCGCGTTCGGCCGAACACCTGATGGTGTTCGGCCTTTTAAGTTCGGGTTCGCCCCGAACTTCTAATGGCCGCCGAACAGGGCCGAACAGGGCCCCTGTTCGGCCGAATACGGCCCCCCTATGGGGTCGCAGGCATAAGGGGGGAGCATGCCCCGATCGCGGGGGGGGTCGGAAATTCCCCCCACCCCCTCCGCTAGCGCTCCCCCCTCTGCCCGCTTCCCCATAACAAAGTTTCAAGAAGTACCTGCTGTGTCCGGTGGTAGTGTGGGTGGCTGGCAGTGGGCGGCACTATGCAGTGACTGAATGAGGAGGAGGAGTCCGGAGAGTGACGCGTTGAGGGAGGCCGGGCAGCGGGCGGTTCACTGAACCGCCCGCTGCCCGGCCTCCCTCAACGCGTCACTCTCCGGACTCCTCCTCCTCATTCAGTCACTGCATAGTGCCGCCCACTGCCAGCCACCCACACTACCACCGGACACAGCAGGTACTTCTTGAAACTTTGTTATGGGGAAGCGGGCAGAGGGGGGAGCGCTAGCGGAGGGGGTGGGGGGAATTTCCGACCCCCCCCGCGATCGGGGCATGCTCCCCCCTTATGCCTGCGACCCCATAGGGCCCCCAAAAGCTGGATGTTCGGAAAGTTCGGGGTTCGGCCCGAACATGCCGAACATCTCGGCCATGTTCGGCGAACTTTCCCGAACCCGAACATCCAGGTGTTCGCCCATCACTACTCAGAACTTGCAAAATTATTTTCGATCTGGTTTTCACTCGAAAATAGAATTTCACATTATTTTCATGAAAATTCATGCGAATAGAAGTTGGCATTTTAGCTCATTACTGGTGGTAGGCGTCAAGAGGTTTACTATTGGGCCCAGGATTTGTACTAATGCGTCTGTTGCAAAAACATACATTTTAAATGCATTAAAAATACACAATGCAGTGTTAAAATGCATGCAGAAAGAGGTCCTCTGAACTTGGGTTATGATGAGATAAACGTGTATGTACAGTGCAAAACATATTAATAACTAGGCTGTTTTTATTTTTCTGCCTGAAATAGTTAATTTTCAGGTATGCAAGTTACCCCTTCTCTCTTATCGGTACCTTGTCAAGAATATAGTGAACCTCAATGATAAGCAAATTACAGTCATAAAAGTTTTCCTGGCAAAATTTAACTTCTGAGGGCGGGGATAAATAGAAAAAGATCAGTAGTTCATGTATTTTAACTCTGGGACTCTTAATAGACTGCCATTAAGCAGAGCCAACAAACATTTTGGATATGTTTAGCTATAAAATAAATCCATGGTATATCTAACAAAGTCATTTTTAGAAGTAGGAAGATGGACTAAATTATTTATCTTATTTTGGTTCATTTGAAGTCTTTATCTACCAATTCTGCACAGTGGGTTGCTGTGCAATCACTTTCTATAGTTTAACAGGTGTTTTTTTTTTGTTTTTTTGTTTTTTTTTTCATTTTTTTCCCTTTTACTTGAAAAGCTAACATTTATAAATAAGCAGGATATAAGAACACCAGTATATGAATAGGTCCTCCAGCACTCAGTTTGGAAATGAAGCCTAGTCCAGTGAAAGGCATATTGCGGCATTTTCTGATTACCTGTGTGTTATTTCTCATGTATCTGTCATAGGGTTATGATATTTTGTGGTGATGTTCAGGGACAGTTTTGCGGTGAAGATTTGACAGCTTATGCATTAATAATTTAGAGGCAGAGGAGAGTGCCCTCAAACAGGGCTGTTCTCCTGCTCCATCTGCTGCTGCTCCTGTGACAGGTCATTAACGGCTTCTGTACAGTGGGGACAAATCAGCACAGCACTGCTTTGGAAAAAGCAACTGGCTTCATTTTTCAACATGTGCTGTGGACCGCATGTAACATAAACCAACTGTAAACCAGAGCGAAAATCAACATGTCTCTGAGTGACAGTAATCTTTGCTGGCATCCAGGGGGGTCTGCTTTTTATTTTTAAGAGCTTTTTTGGCATTAAAAAATGACCGTCCTTTTAGATGTATGTCACCTGACAGTTTTCAAGCCTAAAGCTTTATGACATTTGACTTTAATATTAATCTCTCCTTTCCAATTCAAACTTTGTTTGCCCCCCCCCCCCCCCCAGTTTGGGCAGAGATAAATTGTATCAAAGCTCTAAATACCACAATGGTATTCATAATTTACAATTACACACCAAGCTGTGAAAGCCAGACCGGCCGTGGTTGTGGGTTATAGCAAAGAGCGTGTACCGTGATCAATAATTTACAGATGTCAAGTGCAGAAGAACAATAAGACGAGATCATTTAAGCCTTTCAATTAGCCATAATCACTAATGATATGCTCATCGCCCAACCATATGTATATATGCTCTGTCACAGTCTTTCTTTGTATCAGAATGAAAAGGGAATTGTGAAACTTCAACAGACATTATGCAGCTGTTGCCCAGAGGAACTAGTGAATGTATAACTATTATCTGTTCAGTAAGCCAGCGCCTATTTAGTAAGGAGACCTTGGGCAAGACACCCTAACACTGCTACTGCCTACAGAGCGCCCTAGTGGCTGCAGCTCTGGTGTTTTGAGTTCTGTGTCTCGTCTTGATCTAAGAAGTCTTGAAGAGTATGGACTCTGGCTATTATGGTCAAACACTTTTTTTTTCTCAGCTGAGCCTAGTTCTAATGATTTTACAGCACTGAAGTTCTAAACCCTGGGAATATAAACAGATGGGCAGCATGGTGACATGGTGGATAGCACTAATGTCTGGCAGCAAATCTGCGGCAGGAAGCTATCTGCATTGAGTTTTTATGCTCTCCGTGTGTTTGTGGGGTATTCCCCAGGCACCCTGGTCTCCTCCTGCATCTCCAAAACATATATATATATATATATATATATATATATATATATATATATATATATACACACATATACACACGCACACACACAAATGTGTGTGTATATATATATCTGCACACACACACGGCCTTAGTCTACAATAAGCACATAGGACTATGTCTGTGGTGGGAATGAGATTGTGAACTACTTTGAGTGAAGGATACATATATCATTAAGCTTCAGAAAATGTCTAATAGATGGACAGCTTTTAATAAAAAAATTATTTATTTAGTCAAAAGAAGCTGCTGATTTTAGATTTTGCCATTCCATTAAAAAGTATAAGTAACATTACATTATGCTAATAGCCATTAAAAACACACGTAGAAAAGACAGTAATGTATGTACATGCATTGACAGCATATGAAAATGGCTACATTAGTAGTTGCTTCTATAATGGCTGAAGAGCAACGTACACTCTAAGCCAGCTGTTACTAATCATTTCAGCACCATGGACAGTGATGGCCTTCTAGACTGAACAGAATATTATTATTTTTTTAAAGCATCTATGAATAAATAAAAAGGATGGAATTAATTAGAAAATACATTTTAGTCTGTTTGTTCTGAATTTGGTGGGCATTGAATTAATGCCAGTGTATTCTGGTTTGTCTGGAGCCAGACAGATGGCACCTACCCAGGAGAGGTGGTCAACACAAAAACAAGCACATGTCCTGACTCAGGTTATGTCTCAGTTGGGGAAGGCATGAGTCATCTTTGCTTTCATTCACTGTGGCAGGCTTACACAGTAATTATCACACCAGGTACCCGCATTTCTTTCTGCTCAGTGGTATGCACAAGCTCTGCTAGACCCGTGCCATTGGGTGTGTCTGTGTGCAAACCTTCTCATGTGTTTTAATACAACAAAAGTGTATTTTGAAATTGAGTTACTGACATTCATAGATGCTTAGTGGAGGAACTTACCAGCAGGGGCGTAACTAGGCCCCACCGGGCCCCCCTGCAGATATTCTGAGCGGGCCCCCCCCGGGGCCCGCTCGCGGCCGTTTTGTGGGTGCTGGAGGGGTGGCAGCATGAGGGGAAAGCCTTGCCCACAGTCGGCGGGGAGAGGGGTAGTTCCCCCCTCTCCCTCACCTCGGGGCTCTCCCCTCTGTGCTCCCCTCCAGCTCGTAAGTGTCTGTGGGGCTGTGGTGGGCAGCGAGCGGCGGGCAGATACATACCTGCTTCCGTGCGTTCCATCGGAGACTTCTCCCTCTAGCGGCTGACGTCACTTCCGGAAGTGACGTCAGCCGCTAGAGGGAGAAGTCTCCGATGGAACGCACGGAAGCAGGTATGTATCTGCCCGCCGCTCGTTGCCCACCACAGCCCCACAGACACTTACGAGCTGGAGGGGAGCACAGAGGGGAGAGCCCCGAGGTGAGGGAGAGGGGGGAACTACCCCTCTCCCCGCCGACTGTGGGCAAGGCTTTCCCCTCATGCTGCCACCCCTCCAGCACCCACAAAATGGCCCCAAGCGGGCCCCAGGGGGGGGCCGGGCCCCCCCGCGGGCGCAGGGGCTGCAGGGCCTATTCCTACGCCCCTGCTTACCAGACTTCTAACTGCATCTGTTTTTCAGTGAGAAAACATGTCTTATTAAACATGTAGCATGGCCTGTTTGTTGGTGAACACTTGAACCTGCTATTCACAGGAAATACTGACATATTCCCATCACTAACTTTTCTTTAGTGGGTCTGGGAAATAGGGTTTTAATCAAAGAAAATTGACTACAATGTTCTGTACCAGCACTTTTTAAGGCCTTCATGATAAAAGGGCGCATCGATATTTTGGCACCCAGAAAAGCTGATAGTACTGATATTCTTGTATTAAAGTGCAAAGAAGGAATGTAAAATATCAGTATTAAATACTGATGTGTTACTGTAGCTAAACCTAACCTTACTGTCACACAGAACTCTCCCCCCTGATGCCAAAGCCCACACCCCCCCCCCCTGCACACAGAAACCCTTCCTGATGACTGAACCAACACCCCCTCCACCCCCCCTCACAAAGACACCCTTCCTGTTGCCTCCCCCCCCTGCATGGACACACACCTACCAGGAGATGTAGTCACTATATCTCCTGTCCAGTAGATGTAAAGACCAGTGTTGCTTGCATATTTTCACCAAAGTCATTTTCGATTTTGAGAAAATGTTCCAGAAAATACATGTTATTTTTGCAATATGGCAAAAATTTGCATTATTTTACTGCAAAAACGTGAAAATCTTATTTTATCATGAACATTCTAGTCAAATATAACATTGTTTTTGCAGAAATTAATGTGAAAAGAACATCTGCATTTGCGCTCATCACTACTAAAGACATTAATAACTAAATCTCCCAGCATGCACCAGTGGCCAGGGACGCTCTGGACATTGCAGGCACTTTGAGTTGCGGCATTGACAGCTGCAAGAATTATGGGGAGAGTTGGTGATCAGGTTCATAATTAGACTCTTATCTGACTGTAAGGACTTTTTGAGGCACAGCAGAGCCGCGTTCCTGACAGCAGTAATGCTACTAAGGTGGTAAGGGTGAATGGCATAAAATCTTACCACCTGTTTAGTTTACAGTAGCCCATTACAGGGTCATTTTAAAGGTAAACCTAAGGTGAGGAATGGGAGGGTGACCATGCTCACTCTTTTCTAAAAATGCTACTTGTCTGAGTGTTGAACTGATTAATATATTCAATAACGTGTAATACATTCAGAAACATACAGAATGCGTGTGCAGATCAGCAGTTCTGACTCCAGTGTAACTGCACTCTCTGCATGCTTGTTCCAGGAAGTGAAGTGAAATCACAGAAGTGTATAGACCAGCATGAGTTCTTTTAAAAGAAAGCCAACATGTCACAGCCTCCATATTCCAGGCAGTTCGGGATTTAAAGCGGATCCGAGATGAAAAACTAACTATAAAAACTTGTCTATATATCTTATCTAAAGTTTAGATAGTTTACACAGCAAATCTGGCTGCATACAGCTTCAACAGTTTATGATGATTTATTCCTGTGATACAATGAGAGCGGCCATGTTCTGTTTGTCATCATTACACAGGTAATCTGCAACTGCATCTCCACCCCTCAGCCTGTGGAAAATTCACTCCCCCCTCCCCTCTGCCTCTGAAATCTCTGGCTAGTAACCTGCTCCTCCTCCTGCCCAGACTGAGCTCCCATAAGCCCTTGGTACTAAGGCTGAGAGTGCCAAGGCACTCTGGAGACGCTGTGGGTGAGGCTTGTTTGGTTTATAGGGTATTAGAGTATTAAAACAAAAAAAAGTATTTGGCTTGAGGAATGCTTTATAAACTATATGTAAGGAACACAATTATGCAATGAATAAAAGTACATCTCGGATCCACTTTAATCTGTGTCATACACTATTTATCTACATGCTTCTATTTCGGGTGCTCTGCTTCACGTGTGATGTAAGCCATTTCTGTTCATCAGTTACTAAAACGTGCAGATTGCACCCCACTGAAATTACTTGTTAATAGCACCTCCATATGGTGTTTGAATCCAGGCCTTTTACATAGTGAAAAATCCCTATACTTAAATGCCAAATAGAGAATGCAGAAGGCCTTGGAGTTCACTCTGTATTCACTGTTACTAGCTCATTGCAGTTTTCTGCATGCATAACAAGATGCATAACACGATGCTGGACTAAAATTAGATTTACAGCCTTAAAAGTTGAGAATGTGTACAAGAATGGTCATAAGAACAGTTGGCTTAATGAATCCGTTGTTAAATGTTTAAGATACAATCATCTGTCTGCTTCAGTTCTAATTGAAGAAAAATAAGTAAACACCAAGGAGAAGAAAAGGAAAGATTAAATAAATGGTATCAATTAAATGAGAAATCAGCATAAACCATTCGCTCAGTATTAAAGCACACCTGTCGTTGCACAAACACTCTTAAGCAGAACACCTGCTAAGATGTGTAATTTATGTGTGTTTACTAGTCGTGGGCAAAAAAAAATTATAAATGCATCTAGCGATGATGGGCAGATTCGACCAAGAGACAAATCTTTCTCTAATCTTATCTGATAAGAGAGAGATTCGTCGGCTGCTCATACATCGGAGGGCGATTACCGATTAATTTTGCCTCGTCTAAGCTGTCCCCTCTAATGTGTAATGAGCAACAACCCCCCCCCCCCCCCCCCTGTGCCCAGTGCTCTTTACACCATCTGTCCGCTGCCTGTCCATGGGTGATGTATTGTGCACTGGGCATGGGGGGGAGGGACACATTGCATATTAGGGGAGGTCAGCATCACCATCACTGCCGCGCACAAAATTGAGCAAGTCTTGTAGCATGTGCGACCGATTTATGTGACCAATTCTGGACAAAATTGGTTGCATTGCCGATTGGGCATGCACTTGGCGGCACCGATTTTCATCTGATTCCGATTTACAATAATCAAATCGTATGGTCGATCGGCTGCCAAGTTGTCTGATGTATGGCCACTTTAACAGGCACATTTCCTCTAACCACAGAAGGGGTTTTAATTCAGTTAAACCCCTCAATCAATCCCTCAATAAACCCCCAACCAATCAATTAATAAAGATTGATTGTCTCAGCTCTACGTAAGTGGGATTTGCATGTTAAGAGATTATTTTACTCATGACTAGTGTTCACTATTCACTCAATTCTCAAAAACATCACCTCGTTTAAGAGTGTGACCTCTTAGTGTGCCTGATTTGTAAGTTTCTTCTGGATAGGGGAGAACCAGGCTTGGATAATTAAAAAGTGTTGCACTAGAGGTATGTTTAACATTGCAGTTAAACAAGTACTGATTCATTAACCATTCTGCAGTTATCACTACCTGCTAATATATCATTCATATAAGAGTTGCTAATATGTATAATAGGTCATTACAGATCCCCGTGAAGGCTCTGCTCTGAAATCTGTCCCTTAAAAGTAGATATCTCTGCTAAGTTCTGCTACATTCCAATAGCTGTTAGCGCAGAATGTGGTGACTGCAGCAACTGGGTGCAAGTGTCACAAGCTGCCAGAGGATGGACTTAACTGCAATATACAGTACTGAGGAACATGAAGAAGGTTGTCTTGACTTGGGTAAAAAAATACCTAATTTTCCAGGTCAGCCTGGGTTCACAGGTCAGAAGCAGATGGAAGACACACTGCCTGACAGAAGCTTCTCTCTCAGACACTTGTAAACAATGGCCCTGTCAATGCTTTGTAGAAAGTGGTAGAGAAGGGGCAATTAATAAGGCAAACTATGTAAATTATTGATTAGGTGTACGTGTAAAACATATGGAAATACTTTAAGAATACATATCCTTCTAAGTCATACTAATTCCTTTAATGGGAAATTGTAATTACAATAAGGTAATTGTATTCATCCTGATAGTCCATGCTTAATGTTGAACATATTAGTTGCCCTGAATTCCTTTGTATGGCTATAACATGTAATTTGAGACTTGCTTTATTTTCATGTGTAACTCCAGTCAAATGAGAACCTGTGAACCTGTATTTATCTATAGCAAGGCATTTCCTTGTCCCTAGCTGATGTAGCAGTGACTCCCAGAAATAAAAGAGGATATTTCCTAATACGGCCACTGGCATGCACCCCCTCTGCTCACAGTGGCTTTGAGTAACAAAAATTCAAACTTTCTAAAGGCTCCGGTGACAAGAAAAGGCACATGCCAGTAGCCATATTGAGAAGAAGCCTATCTTCACTATTAACAGGCAAACTGCTACCATGACAACAAACAGCCATGAAGAGGTAGATTAGCAAGGGGAGAAAGTATGTTCGATGAGGTCAATGTATATTTCTCTACATAGGATCTCTTTTGTTGTTGTTGTTGTTTTTGACAATGACTTAATCAAAAACTGTGTTTTTACATTTGTACCCACATATTTTATCAACAGTTCATACCTTCATCCAGATCATAGACGTAGGTATATTAACTGTATATTAACACCATAAACTCTATCATAGACTGACAGAAGATTCAGCTACTAATATTCTGAGAACCTTAAATTTTATATCGTGGAGAGCTTTAAATCAACCGATTAAGTAAGATTTAAGAAAGAAATTTCCAGTCGCAACAGTTTCTACTTCTGTGCCAGGTGCACCAGGTTCCAGTCAAGCCCCTGGGACCTCCAGTTGTTTTGAGGGTGTCTTTTGCTGTTATGTATATATGTACCTTGGTCATGGGCATTGCGGTAAGCGTAATTGTGCAAATTCATGTGTTTGTGTAGGAGTGTGCCGCTGGTCTTGGACTTTTTGCCACTGATGGGGCTGTGAACATGCATGCTCCGTGTGTCAATTTGTGTACATAAACTCGCACTCAAGCGCTAAGATCAGTATGTGAAATATGTGTGCTTATGCATGTATTCTGTCACGTGTATTGTACACGTGTCGGCATGCACAATAGGTGTGAGAATGTGTACCGTGCAATCCTTGCATTTTATTTGATGCTTCTCCCTGCGGGAGTGCTGTGTCTTCGCCCAACCACCCTGTGATTGTGTTTATGAGTGCTCTCTTAGTGACTGCTTCTAGCCTGGACTGTATGACCTTGCTTTTCCCCTGCTGTTGATTTATGTCAGTAATGTTGACAGTTATGCCCAGTCACCTAATCATACCCTGTCTTCTCCAAACCATAGCATCCTGTTCCTGTTGCATGTTGTGGGAAGATCCCGCTGCAGGGCCCACAAGTTCCTAGCAACAAAATAGCTCTATGATCACTAGGGTTACTGGTCCATCATCCTGTGTGAAGGGCTCTGGTGAAAACCAAGGTTCCACGTAGATTCCATGCCTCAGGGGAATCTACGCGCCTTACCTACTAGCTGTGACTCATAAAATTCACCCAGTAGTAGAATATCTGCATACAATACTCAAACCATATGTAGTGATGCAAAAGTAAAAAGTAAGAGATACAGATATTTTTTGAGAAGGTATTAAAGGACCACTATCGCGAAAAAAGTAGGCAGTTAAAAAATGTGACAGATGAAAGGTTTCGGGCAGTCCATCTTTTTAAGGGGGATTCTCAGGTCTTTCTTTGTTTTCAACAGCATTTCCTGAACAGCAGTTTAACTGCCAAAATAGCAAGATACCAGCCGGCCTCCCTAAGGGCTCTTTCACATTAGGGCAGATTTTCTGCGTTTCAACACAAAGGGTGAAGTTTGCGTTACCCAAGGTGAAATGAAAGTCCATAGACTTTCATTTTAGCTTTCACATATAACGCAGCCTTTTTGTGCGTTGCGTTACACTGCACCCAGGCGCAGTTTTTCGGCCGACGCTAGCTTTATGCGTTACAATGTTAGTCAATGTAAAACGCACACTATGCGCGTTTTTAATCCGTTAACGCAGGCAATCAGTCCCAGAATGCAACAGAGGAACAATGTAGAAAGTTGAAAACTAAAGAAAAAAAAAATTACCTGCGTTTTCCTATGTGCTGTAACGCATTGAAAACGGATTAAAAACGCACACTTACTGCAGTGCAACGCATATCAAAACGCATTAAAACGCATACAACAAAACGTATGCTTTGAGCATTCTCCAACGCAAGCTCTGATGTGAAAGAGCCCAAATCACTTGCACACTATTATGTCAGTTAGATTTTGCATGCTGTTGAAAACAAAGAAAGCCCTGAGAATCCCCCTTTAAAAGATGGACTGGCCCAAAACCTTTCATCTGTCACATTTTTTAACTGCCTACTTTTTTCGCGATAGTGGTCCTTCAAAGGAGGTTTAAGATATCTGAAGTGTTTTTTTTGCTTGTTACATTAACCACTTTACCCCCGCGCGTACGTATTTCTCCGCCCCTTTTTCCATCCTTTAAAAACCAGGGACGGAGAAACACGTACTTTCCGCGTTCCCAACGCTGCCCGCGCTCCTGCTCGTAAACACGCCGCCCGCCGCTAGTAAACACGCCGCCGCCCCGCTCGCCCAGAGATCAATGAACGGGAAAATCCATTCCCGTTTGTTGATCTAAGCCCCGCAATGATCAGCTGCTCTCCTATGGGCAGCCCGATCATTGTGAGAAAAAACTCACGTGTCCAGCCTCCTTATTCTTCCTCCAAGCTTCCGGAAGGAAGCTTGGAGGTCGCATTAAAACAAAAAGTTACTGTCGCCATCTTGTGGCCAAATAGTAAACTACACCCTACACATTTTTCACATACAAATAAATGACTTTTACACATAAAATTAACTCATTACCTCCCACACTCCCCATTTTTTTTTTTTGTAATTAAAAAAAAATTAAAAAATTTACAATTAAAAAAAATACATAAATAGTTACCTTAGGGACTGAACTTTTTAAATATTTATGTCAAGAGGGTATAACACTGTTACTTTATAAACTATGGGCTTGTAATTAGGGATGGACGCAAAACTGAAAAAAATGCACCTTTATTTCCAAATAAAATATTGGCGCCAAACATTGTGATAGGGACATAATTTAAATGGTTTTATAACCGGGACAAAAGGGCAAATACATTTCATGGGTTTTAATTACAGTAGCATGCATTATTTAAAAACTATAATGGCCGAAAACTGAAAAATAATTATTTTTTTCCCCACATTTTTCCTATTTTCCCATTAAAACACATTTAGAAAAAAATAATTCTTGGCATAATGTCCCACCTAAAGAAAGCCTAATTGGTTGCGGAAAAAACAAGATATAGTTCATTTCATTGCGATAAGTAATGATAAAGTTATAGACGAATGAATGGAAGGAGCGCTGAAAGGTGAAAATTGCTCTGGTGCTCAGGGGGTAAAACCCCTCAGTGGTGAAGTGGTTAAACATTGAGGATTTTATCTACTACTTCTCTCCTCTAGGGATGGAGGCAGTCTTCCTTTGCATAAAGTCTGACTTTCCAAAAACACAGTACATTAAAATATTCTGATGAAACTTTCTTCAGAAACACAGTTTGTTAGTATTGTTCTTTCTACAAAATATTTTTTATTTCAAGATGTGTTTTTGAAAAAATATTGGGGATGTTGATGGGCTCTAATGGGACCTTATCCTATAAAAAAAACCTTTTATGGAAGCATATCAGGAGATTATGGTCTATAGTAACCACGTTTTCCTGAGGTACACCTTGACTTGACTGTGGTATATAGATGATATATTTTATTTGGACAATGTCACATTCGTACGTCAACACATTCCAAGGGGAATTTGGTGTTTATACACTTAGCTTCACTTGTGTATGAAAGTGAGATCAATTTTTTAGATGTTTGAGTTTATACCCAGGAGGGTCTCCTATGATCTGATATGTACTGTAAGGAGATCGATAGGAATTCCATTTTACAGTTTTCATCTTTATCGTTTAAAGAAGGCAATCCTGAAATCTCAGTTAACGTGGGAGAATAGAACTGTAAACGATCCTACAATAAAAACTGATAAAATTGCAGTAGTTGCAATCTAAACTTTAGGTTAAAAGAAGTTTTAAGAAGGTGCTGGTTTTATCAGTAACATCTATAAATAGTCCAGGTCAAGTCAGAAATAGAGGGGTTATGGATAGGATACCATTTGAAAACAAATATAATATTTGGCTGAATAAAAACATTATTCTAAGATTGTCAGAGTTAGGAGAGGGATTGGCCCTGGTCCCATCCACCTATCATGCCATACAAACAAGCCCTTTTTCTTAACCACTTCAGGACCTCAGGCTTACACCCCCTTAGGGACCGGGCCATTTTTCATAACATAGTGCTGTGCAGCTTTGCCAGCGTGCTGCACAGCCCTACAACTCAGCACACAAATTAATTTAACCTCCTTTTAATGTCCTTAATAGGATACTCTGTAGAAGCTATCTGATCTCTGCTGCAATCTTTTTTTTTTTTTTATTGAAAACTAAGGGAGGCTTTTCCCTCCCTCCTTCCTCTCTCTCCCTCCCTCCCCCCGTGCCGTCCTAAATGGCCATAGGACGGTGATCGGCACTGTTCCCCGCCTCTCATAGGTTTCAGCCTATGAAAGGCCACGCATTACGAGCCACTCTGAGGGACAGCCGAGAGTCCCTTGTACAAATGTACAAATGTAAACAAAGGGGAATTCTTTTCCCTTTCGTCTCTAAACAGTCTGCTAGCCGTGATCGTGGCTAGCAGGCTGATCACGAAGTGGAGCTCCGTGAACCAGCAAGGAATCATTGTGCATGCGAGCACGCGTTTCCTGCTAAACTGCAGCTCCAGGACTTGACGCCAATCGGCGTTAGGCGGTCCTGGGGCTGCCGCCATGGTCACGCCCAGCAGCGTGACGTGGTTGTTAGGTAGTTAAAGGACAACTATTGTGAAAAATGTTTCAAATATAAAATACATACATATAAAATGTACATTTCTCCCAGAGTAAAATGCGCTATAAATGACTTTTTCCTATGTTGCTTTCACCTACAGTAGCTAGTGAAAATCTTACAGATCTTACAGTTTTTGAACTAGTCCATCTCTTCATGAGGAACTCTCTGGTATTTCTTCATTGACAAAAGCATTTACTGAATGGCAGTTGTTCAGTCCAACTGCCTCAATTATGTGCAAATACATAGGGAAGCTAGCCAACATTTTTGTGTAGATCCTTCCTATGGAGTGATTTTGTAAAAAAAAAAAAAAAAGAAACGTTGAGAATCCCCCGTGAGGAGATGAACTAGTCCAAAATATGCCACATCTGTTAGCTTTTAAATGCCTACTGTAAGTTTCAGCAACATAGGAAAAAGGTAAATGATAGTTTATTGGCTATACGTTATTAATTAGATATGAGCTACAGTGGTTAAAAAGACTGGATACCCTACGCCCTCAAGGCTTGACCAAGGAGTATGATTGATTATACTGTAGTATGAGCGGGGAATTTCTTCATGAGCTTTGCTTAATTGAAGTCAGTTACGGTATATAGATTTTCCTATGTATATATTTTTTTCACTTTTTTTTCTAGTTACCTTGACGACTTATAATTTTGCTACTGTTGTTTTTTTTTTATTATTATTATTTTACTCTGAGAGAAATGTGCATTCTTATGCTTGTATTTTACATTTTTGTGGTAGTGGTGCTGGAAGGATAAACGTGTTAAATCTGAAATTGGCAGTGGACTGACATTGTTGCCCAACATGTAGCTGAGAAATCCAGAGTGCCGAATTGTCTTGGTTGAGCACAAGCCAAGGCCATTTAGTTCCTTTGCTCTATGCCACTCCATTGTGTGGTGTGCTGTAATCCCTCCACCTTCCTCCACAGCAATGGAATGTGTTGCTAGCCTCTAGGTTAGGACCGCATCCATACAGCATTCAGCTCTGAACACTCGTCCAGGGGAATGAAATCTTGATCCATGACCATGTGTATGTACTTTAATACTTGCATTCCATGACTGGTAAAACATTGTGCTGGCTGACATCTACAGACATGTATGGCCATCTGTGGACCTTTCATTTCCAGTGCCTGCCATGCAGTGTATTGCATGATATGTCCCTGTGAAAAAGACCACATAAAAAGTTAAAGACAAGATTTCCTCTCATCAGCCCACTATGTGTAATGGATGTCTGGAACAGCTTGTCCTTGCGCATTTTCATGAGAAAGGTCATAAAGTTACACAATTAAAATTACAAATTTTATAACAGATACCACCAATTAAGAGGGGTGGCGATTGGGTGTAAAATATTAATTAGATATGAGTTACAGTGGCTAAAAAAGACTGGATACCCTGCTTAATTGAAGTCAGTTATATAGATTTTTCTTTATACTGTATATATTTTTTGAGGCGGGACAAGGTCCTCCAGCACCCAAGGCTGAGACACCAAAGTGCGCCCCTCTATCCCTGCCACCCCAGCCGTCACACACTGATTGCTATTAGACTAAGAGGTGCCACAGGGCCCACAACCTTCCCAGCACCTTAATATTTAGTTATCTGGCTTGCAGTCACTTCCATGTATCCCCTTTTCTTATTTCTTTCTGCTTCAAACACAATTAGGAATGACAGCTGAATGAATTGTGCGCCCCCTCCTACACTGCGCCCTGAGGCTGGAGCCTCTCCAGCCTATGCCTCGGCCCGGCCCTTGACCGCTTATAATCTTGCTGCTATTGTTTTTTCCTTCTTGGTGTTGTCCTTCCATATTTTATAAGATTGCAGCGCTGTACAAGTGTAAATAGCCTTCTTTTTTTTTTTATTCAACCTGCCAGCTGTGATCGTGGATTTTTGGCAGATGTGTATTTTTTAAAAAGCAATAAATATGGCAGCCTCTATGGCTTTCAAGTTTCTTTTAAGACTTTGTATCCATCTTAAATGGATTCATAAAGAAAATGTTACTGGTTACAACCAGTGTGGACTGATTTTACTTTTTGCTGACCAAGCTGCTCTGTGTGGCTATTTATTTATGCCCAGATAATTGAGAGCTGTCACAGATGTATGCTTTGGAGATCACCAAGGGTATGTGTGCAAGACTGACCAAGTGCAGGCAATGGACCTCAGCATCCATAGCCATACCCATTGATGCCCACACTCCGTATAATGCAGACAATGCATACTCGTTTAGACTGCAATCATGAATGGCATACTTGGAGTTGTTTCCATATATTCATTAGCTTGCTAGATGCCCTTTAATATAGAACACACTTAGAGTTTTAGATGTGTCTAGAGGTCCACAGGTGTCAAACACAAGTCCCGGGGACAGAATGCAGTCCTCCTTGCCATTTTATGTGGCCTTCAAGAGCTTCTAATGTCCATCATCAAGAATGACAGCACAATGCCTTCCAGTCCAAAGGAACACACCAGTGACCGTGTTCTGACTGAAACCTTGTCAGTTTTAAACAGGATGCAGCAATAATCCAGCCCCCCAGTGAAATTAGCATGGGGCCCCCTTCTTGGATCCAAGCCCTCCCAACCCCTGGTAACTGGGAAATCAAATATACGCATTTACACACCTTCTTCCCTTGACACCATGGACCATATGCAATTCACCTTTTCAGAGTTTTCTCCTAGGTGAAATTTTCACAGCTTGTAAATAAAATGCTTTTTTAACCACCAGCAAGCAAATAAATGCTCAAAGTAATTTTGACAGTACTTTTTCACCTACTTTTTTGGTACTTTTTCCATTGCAAAGTGCTAAAAAGTTATTTTAAATAGAAGATGAAAAAATAACTCCTAGGAGAAAACTCGGGAGAAAAAACTGCAAAATTGCATATGGCCCCATCTCTCTACATAGCATAGTAGCGCAGCTGAGCAGTGTAATGTTTGCCAGTGATACGTTGTCTGGTCTTCCTGGCAGTCACATGCTCTGTCAATCCTTATTTCCTTTTCCCGATCACGTGACATGCCTCAGGAGCCAGAGGTATGCAGCATAGAGCATGTGGCTGTCAACAGGATCAGAGGAGACCCGAAGCAGTACTGGAGCAGGTAAATATTAAACTGCTCCACTGCGCTACTCTACAGAAGGGAAGGGCAGGCCAGCGACTGTTACTGTAGTTATGTCACTTCGTTTGAGATTGTTTAATAAGTGTTAAATCTTAGTAAACAATGTGGCCCGCGGCTATGTTGTAGATTTTGTCCCCTTACGTGATTGAGTTTGACACCCCTGGTCTAGACTGTGGAGGCAGAGGAGCATGGCAGAGATGGCCGGTGTAAAGTACCAGTTTCATTTCTGCCTGGTCATTAGAGCTATTGCTACATAAATGCAGTACAATTTAGCACCATTTCCCATCACTAGACAGGATTCAGTGTAACTGCCAAATTCATGCACATCTTATTGTGAGCGTTAACTGGCCTTTGTGGACCACGGAAACATTAGCTAATTATGATATGCAAATGTTTTATATAATATATTCACTGAAAATTTGTAGGTGGCATTATGATACTCCGGTCCACATCAATATGCTAATGGATTTATAGAAAAAAAATCTTTTCAAAATAATTGCAGTGATTTGCTTTGTAGCTTCTTATGCCAGAAATAACTACAACTTTAAAGTAGGCTTTACAATCTTTCAAGATGGCCTTATCTCGCAAATACACTTATAAGAAATAATACGCAGTATAATCCCTTGCCCTTTCTAGCAATAAATGCTTCAGTGTGCCTCTGATGTTCTTATGCAAGATTTGTCCTAAGCAGCACAATGACCCGGTGCAAAGGTTCTGGATTGTGCATCCGGACTTAAAAAGAGAGATTAAATTCTTGGATCCATTAATCTGCATCCTTCTATACTGGATGCTTTTTATCTTTTTTGTCTGCAGCAACACTATAAAAATATTTTCATGTTATACTGAAATCTGTAACCCTTTCTCTGTTTCATTGTTGACTAAAGCATCTGGGTGTTGTATTGTCAGCTATTCCGTGAAGAAGGAAACCATAAAGTTAAATGATACCTTTTATTAAATGGACACTTGCAACCTTGCAAAACCAAAGCTTGCAGTTGTCACCTATTTTTTTACCTTGTATCAAACCTGATACAATGGGCACCAGCGGATAAGGCTGCGTTGATAACGGCCTTAAAGGGAACCTTAACTGTAAAAAATTACAAGCGTTTCACTTACTTGGGGCTTCTACCAGCCCCCCGCAGCCATCCTGTGCCCACGCCGGTCCTTAACGATCTTCCATTCCCCCATCACGGTGCAGTTTTTCTTTATCCGACTGATCAGTTGGTGGTCCACTACGCCTGCGCGTCCCTTGCCACAGGTATCGTAAGCGTTCACGTCATCGAATGTGTCCTGTGCAGTCACAGTAATAATGGACTAGTACCATACAAAATAAATGGGATACAGTTGGGGACATCAAACTTGGAGAAGGACTTAGGAGTACTCATTGACAACAAGTTAAAGAATCGTACTCAATGCCAAGCAGCTGCAGCTAAAGCTAACAAAATTTTGGGATGCATTAAAAGGGAAATGAAAACTCGAGATGCGAGCATAATATTGCCCCTGTTTAACTCTATAGTAAAACCACATCTGGAATATGGAATTCAGTTCTGGGCACCACATTACAAAAAAGATATTGCAGTTTTAGAGCAGGTGCAGAGACGAGCAACAAAATTGATACGTGGGATGGAAGGTCTCACTTATCAAGAAAGGTTAGATAAACTGGGTTTATTTAGTCTAGAGAAAAGACGCCTTAGAGGGGATCTAATTAACATGTATAAATACATCAGAGGGCAATATAATAGCTTGGCGGATGAGCTTTTTGTCCCTAGGCCTTCTCAAAGGACTAGAGGACATGCTCTGCGCATGGAGGAAAAAAGTTTTAGCCATTTATTTAGGAAAGGGTTCTTTACAGTAAGAGTGATTAAGATGTGGAATGCATTGCCACAGGAAGTCGTTATGGCAAACTCTATACCTGCATTTAAAGGGGGCTTAGATGCTTTCCTTGCGTTGAAAGACATCCATGGCTACAATTACTAGGTAATGCCTAATGATGTTGATCCAGGGATTTTATCTGATTGCCATCTGGAGTCGGGAAGGAATTTTTCCCTTTAGGGGCTAATTGGACCATGCCTTGTAAGGGTTTTTTCGCCTTCCTCTGGATCAACAGGGATATGTGAGGGAGCAGGCTGGTGGTGTACTTTATACTGGTTGAACTCGATGGACGTATGTCTTTTTTCAACCAAAATAACTATGTAACTATGTAACAGTAAGAGATGAACCTCTTATGGATACACATGGCAAGGGCCACGCACAGACAGTGGACCGCCAACCGAGCAATTGGCAAAACCGAAACTGCACCACGGTGGGGAAATGGAGGATCAGGACTGGCGCAGGACAGGAAGGGTGCTGGGGGCTGGTACAAGCCCCAGGTAAGTGAAACTCTTGTCATTTTTTACAGTGAAAGTTCCTTTTAATGTCTTTGCTATTGTGCCTGCTAAAAATAATGATGCATTAGGGAGCTGTTTCTGATCACTCTGCAGTTGGAGGCACTTCTAACTGCAGAAGGAAGTAGAAGTGGGTGTGGCCATGCATTCAAAGCCACACCCTTCCTGCTCATTAAATTGCAGGCTAGTTTATTCTAGACAGATTGGCAGGTAGGTGAATTTGAAGGTTAAGTTCCATAAATAATTTACACTAAACAACACAATTCTGGATTCAACTTTAAACTAGATTTATGTGATATGAGCTAATCAAGGAACGTGTACATAAATTAAATAAGCACCTCCACTCCCTGCATAGGACAAGAAAGCATTTATGGCTAGAGTTGGGCTTTAAAGAATACCTGACTCAATGCAAAGCTACAGAAACTAAGCACAGATGTATGTTCATGCTGAATCCACATACCTCTGTGCATTCTCTGTTCCCCTCCTCGTTTTCCCCGGCCCCCATAATCACTACTTGAATCGTAATTTTGTCTAAAGTCAAATTTTCCAACAGGAAGAGGGGAGGGTTACTGTGATGTTCCTTCACACTCCCTCCTCTTTAGGGGAGTGAATGGCATGGGGAAGAGGAGTAAATGGTAGGGAACATTGCAGCGACCCTGCCTCTTCCTGTTAAACAGGAAGGAGAAAAGGAACGAACATTGAACAGAGGTATGTGGATCCAGCATGAACATACCTTTGTGCTTAACTTAGGTTGCTTTGCCTCGGTTCAGGTGTGCTTTAAAGCAGCTTCAAATCACAACAATTTTACAGGGACACTGTCCTATTAAATAAACAGCAATACGACACCAAGTAAAGGACTACTGTAGGGGGAAAAAGAGTTGAACTTACCTGTGGCTTACAATGGTCCTTCGCTGACATCATGTGCTCTGGTCCCCGCCTCCGGTTCACTTCTGGAATTTCCGACTTTAAAGTCGGAAAACCACTGCGCCTGCATGGCCATGTCCTCGCTCCCACTGACGTCACCAGGAGCGTACTGCGCATTGTACTGGGCCTGCGCAATACACTCCTGGTGACGTCAACGTGAACGAGAACATGCCCGCGTAGGCGCAGTGGTTTTTCGACTTTAAAGTAGGAAATTCCAGAATTGAACTGGAGGCGGGACTGGAGCATCGGTGAGTGGCTGCGCAGACACAGGACATCTGTGGGGGATCATTAGAAGCCCAAGGTAAGTTCAACTCTTTTTCCCCCTTACCCCCTACAGTACTCCTTTAAGATTGTATAGTAATAGTAGCTTTAGAGTATAGTTTAAATGGTAGCACACCTTAGACCCTCTTCATGCTGCATGTACTCCGTTGAATGCAAGGATATTTTATTATTATTCTCTATGAGCATGCTTGTACTGAAATATACATAAGTGCACTATAACATTGCTGTAATAAACTTTTGTTGCACTGGGTTAGGAACGCTCTTGTGTAGCAATGAATGCACGATATAGTGAGTTGCTAGTGCAAAGATGAAGTTATTGTCGCTAACAATTCTGAAGCATGTCACACCAGCTTCGATAAGGAGTCACCTGTATCCGACATACATTGTGATCTGCTCACAGCTATGTTTTGGCTGTGGATGGAGTAGGGACAAAGCTAATATTTACAGATGATCCAATCTTTTCCCTCCCCTTTCCTGCACATAGACATGTACACTTTGTTTTCATACATAGGAGTACACATTTACCCAGCACGCAGTGTACATAAGCTTAAGTGAAGTTGTCAAACATGACAAAATACAGGATGGACTTCGATAAATGGCTGCAAACTACTCCAAACACAAAGCTTAGCATAATTAGGCAACCCACTAGCAGTGTACATTTCCATACTTTGCCCGAGTCCTGAAATTTCATAGCTGACAAATTAAAAAAGAGTAGTTTAAAGCTATGTACGCATTATAGACTTTCCTTTGCCCGAAAGGATTGTTTCTGATTGTCCTGGCCGGAAATCTAAACAGGGGTATAGGTGTCCCCCAACATAACTGGTCTCTCTTGTGATCCAGCTGGTCTGACCGCTGTCCCCGATTTCCTTTATTTTCATAGAAACCTCAAAGGATAATCCTGCAGTGTGGCCACCTGTTTCCATAGACTGTCTGAATAGAGTATCTGTGCAGTGATGGCGCAAATGCTGTCACCATAAACGCTCTCTAAAGATCGTTCGGGGTGACAGATATTGAAGGTTTGTACACAGCAAAATCCGGCCTGCCTGCATTCTTGCTGATGGCTAATGACAGTTGACTGCAAGAAACTCGCCTGCACACCACTGCTGCACACTACTGTACATGTTTTGCTCTGTTTTTGAAAGTGATGCACTGTTTTTTTATCATTATCCAGAAAGTTCCACAATACAAAAAGGGGAATTATTGCCAATTCTTCTTAAAAATGCCAGACACACGGATGTGATCGAAGAGCCTTTTCTAGTTTAATAACTGTGTGGAGCACTGCTTAGCATTTTAATGGGAAAGGAGCTTTTGAGGGCAAGGTGTTCAAAGGATAGGTGCTTTTCAAATGCCAATCAGTATATTTTTTAGATAAAATGCGCAAAATTCAGAAAGAGATCTTGAAAAACCAACAGCCCAAATATTGACTTTAAAGAGAACCCGAGGTGGGTTTGAAGAATATTGTCTGCATACAGAGGCTGGATCTGCCTATACAGCCCAGCCTCTGTTGCTACCCCAAACGCCCCTAAGGTCCCCCTGCACTCTGCAATCCCTCATAAATCACAGCCACGCTGCTGACAAACAGCTTGTCAGAGCTGGCTGTGTTTATCTCTATAGTGTCAATCTGCTGCTCTCCCCGCCTCCTGCAGAACTCCGGTCCCCACCTGCATCCCTTCCCTCCCTGCTGATTGGAGGGAAGGAACGGGGGCAGGGACCGGAGCTATGTAGGAGGCGGGGGAGCAGCTGAGACTGACACTACAGATGTAAACACAGCCTCACAGCACGGCTGTGATTTATGAGGGATTGTAGAGTGCAGGGGGACCTTAGTGGGGTTTGGGATAGCAACAGAGGCTGGGCTGTATAGGCAGATCCAGCCTCTGTATGCAGATAACATTCTTTAAACACACCTCGGGTTCTCTTTAATGGCTGCAGTAGTTTTACATAGTAATTAGTACATCTGCAAGGTTGTTTTGTTTTCTCTATTATTATTTTTATGAGATTGCTTTTATTCCCCTTATAAGCAAGTATGGGGATGCAACGATAGCTTGTAAAACAGCAGATCAGTACAATTGATCACCAAAGAGTTATTTGAACAACAGTAAGAAGTAAGCAGAGAAATCAAGCATTATTTAGGTATATAATATAACTGGCAAGAGAGAAATAACCCTGCTGAGAGGGGCAAGATAGTTTGAACATAGTGATAGTTGTTCACAAAGTATAGAGTAATAAACAAGATGTATGGTCATGGTGTCAGACTGAACACATGCAGTGTTTTGTATAGCAGGCATGCTGGCTCACTATATCACCATTACAAGTGTGTATTGGTGATATCCTCCAGCCCCTTGCAGCTGACATGTCGCACGCCTGCGCAGTACACTTTGGACAACCTGGACTTGATTGATAGCTGCTCTTGCGTAGGCGTAGTAGAGGACAATCTCCCGAGGTCGGCCTCTGCACCGGCGGGGACCCCGGGCCGACGGCTGAGAGTGGAGCTGCAGGGAGGGACATGTCGGCCAAAGGCTGGAGGAAGCCCTGGGTAAGTAGAGGTTTTTTGTTTGTTTGTTTGTTTTTTAATAGCATGGATATTCCCTTTAAAGTTCCTGATATTTTTGACACTTTAGTTGTCATTTGTATACAGCTGTAACTTTTTAATTGCATATGCCATCTAAGTGATATATATCTTGTTTTTTTTAGTACAATCTAGGCTTTCTTTATATAATAGTTTTCTCCCAAATCCATTTTATTTTATAGTCATTTTTCTGGGGAAAAAAATAGACGTAAATGCAGAAAATACCAATTTTTCATTTTTCATCCATCCTAATTTTCACATGACATGTCCCACAGTTATAAAACACATAAAATGAATTATTTGGCCCTTCCTAATTAAAATGATACCCTATATGCCATATTTTGCTTCTAGCTGAGCATGTGGCAGACCGTTATCTTCAACTTGCGCTTCTGTGGCGATCAAATGCATTCGCTAGAACGATAGTTCAGGGGCCATAGAGTTGTACATGCATCCCTAGGGAATAGTAGAGCGTTACATCTGTAGAGCATTGGGGCCTGAAACTTTTGCCACAGCAATTGCATCCAATTGCTTCAGACAGCAGTCATTAAACGTTTGTTAACAGGTATAGGTATTGTAGGGGTTAATAATGGGTTAATAGGCTAGGCTGGGGTTAAACATTAAATAAGATTTAAAAAAATACAAAACACTTTTTGTTCTATTGGGACCATGTCACTTTAATTTTTTTTTCAACTTTTAAAACGTTTTTCCCTAACTTTATTGAATGTTTGGCTCTATTAACTAGCAACAATCATTCACAAGACTGTGCACGTGCACGAGTGTGCCCGGTTATGTGCACCCGCGGGAGCATGCATGATCACATGCATGCGCGGGGTAGCGCACGAGCATGCACGGCGGCAAGCGGCTGTTTTTAATGCAGGACCTGGAACACAGAGCAGCAATAATTAGGATGTAGAATCTATGTCCTGGAACTGAAAACGGTTAAAGGACAACTGAAGTGAAAGGGATATGGAGGCTGCCATATTTATTTCCTTTTAAACAATACCAGTTGCCTGGCAGCCCTACAGACCTATTTGGTTTCAGTATGTCTGAATCACAGAAGAAACAAGCATGCAGATAATCTTGTCCGATCTGGCAATAATGTCAGAAACCCCTGATCTGCTGCATGCTTGTTCGGGCAGAGGTCCCAACTGTCCCTTTTTTTCCCTCTTTGGGAACCAAATCCCTCTGTCTTCCTCATTTGTTCCTCTTTCAGGACTGATCTACAGATTAGTGTAAATGTATGTACTTGTCCAATGAAAAAAACGTGTTTAATTGACTTTATTCTCATTATTTAAAATTATATATTCCTGATTTTCAAATGTTAAAACGAAGGGTAGAGAGGACCAGTGTGTTCTGAATGATAAAATTACATCTTTTGCTGCTGAATTCTATGTGGTGTGCATGATGAGGAGTGTGGTGGGGACGAGGTTAGAGGAGTAGCAGGGGCGTGTCTTAAAGTGTCTCTCTTTCTTATCTTCAAAAGTTCAGAGCTATGGTTCAGGGTCTGTGGCTAAAAGTTGGCATGTGAACAGTTGGACAGCCCTGTTATAAACAATGAAAATGCTAACATTTGGATAGCGCTTTTCTCGGTCAGTCGAAGTGCTTAAAAGCTGCAGCCACTAGGGGTGTACTCAGTAGGCCACCTTGCAGTGTCAGGGAGTCTTACCCAAAAGACTGAATGCATTCTGGCTTCAACCAGGATTTAACCCATGCTCTCCTATGTCTGGTGCCCCCTTAACTAGTACATTATCCAACCACTCAATAAAACAATGCAACATGTGTTTAATGCCAAAACAGGCCCTTTGCATAGACCGGTATTTCTGATCCTAAGTGAGTATACTGCTGCTAGCTGAGGAAGAACCATTAACTGAGAACATAAAAAAAGTTCAGACATTCATCCCTTTTAGCACAACCAGCCCTCCATCTCTAGAATCTGCACTAAAGACAGCAGAAAGCCAGCCATGAGGGTCTTCAAGCTGTAAACAATGATTGCCCTACCAACAAACATACTCCTCTCTCCAATCAGCAAGCTCTGCAACACCATATCATGGGAAACGTGTTTCTTTATACTCAGAGCTAGCCTCTCCATCTTCTAATCTCTGCACTAGTGGGGACGGAGTGTGACTTCATTCATTCATACTCTTGAACTTCTGATTAGCTAGAGAAGCAGAGAAGCCATGTTGGAAATGGGAGAAGGAAATATAGTCAGCACATTATTGCATGCCGAATAGAAGGCAGTTTCGAAGACATTTCTGAATACCCTTTCATGATTATTTGTACACCAACACTCAGCAGAGGGCAGATAATCTGTGATGGTTTGCACATTCAAATGAATTAAACAATGCAATTTAGATTTAATGCCAAAACAGACACCTCCCCTTCCAAAATAGGGCTGCTGTGAAGAATTAGGGGATTTAGCTCCGCATTAGATTAGCAAGGTGTGATCATATGCACCACTTTTTCTCGATAGTCAATAGACTTTTCTTTTCCATTATCGTTCTCTGAGAACTCTGGAACCAATCAGGTCTCGGGAAAATTAACTTCAAGGCAGACTAGCTTACTGCTGAGCTAATTGTAAATAAGTGGGAAATAGTGCACCATTAGTATTAAACAATGAGCAGTGAATGGGATCGAAAGTAGCTTAACTGATGCTCCCAGCGAGGCAGGGAAAGGAGAATGATGGGGCTGTAATTGGGTAGCTGTATAACATTAAAGGGGAGTACCAGCTTATTTCATATTATTTTCAAACAGGGAAAAGTGCTAAAAGTATCACTTTGAAATTGATATGTTATTATGCAAATGAAACTGAGATGGTATGTAGGGAGATGCCAAATCAATTTCACACCAGGGATTTCTTTGTATTGCTAACAGCAGGTTGCAAAGATTGTCAACTTTTAACATAGGCCTTTAAACATATATAGGATTACAAGTATATTTTGTTTAATACAATCAAAATAACACGACAGGTATAAGTAAGCAAAAGATAAATATCATTAGACAGAAACTAGCAGATTGGTGCCCGATGGACACGGTGAAAGTCGGAGGACAACAAAATGTAGCAAAGTCTGCTAGCAGGTTGGTGTGTGTTGGGCACAGTGAAAGTTGGAGGGTAGTACAGGGTGTAGCAAAGTGTACAGTGCAGAGATGTGCAATGTGTGTATTGCCATGTATAGTGCAGGGGTGAATGCAGAGGGATCTGCACAATCATGAACATGGGTAAGTGTAGCATAGGATAACTGTATTGCTGATGTGTATAGCTGGCATAATGTTGTGTTGCAGTGCTGATTTTAGCAAGGTGCATCAGTGTGTAATATCTATTGAGTAGCCTTGTGCGCTGCGAGCAGTGCGTTTAGATAATACATCGCCACGTGCATGATGTCATGATTTTATATTACCAGGAAAAAAGGGAAACACAATAAATGAACAGAAAAAAAAAGAAAGAAATATTGTGCAATGAATGGTTAGTCATTTGGAGTGCATGTATATGTAATATTGGGTACATGGAAAACACTTAATTATGAATATGTTATGGAAAAAGAGAAATTGTTCATTGTTTATCTGCACTGGTGCCTGAAAGGGTTAAGTCACTTTGTGAGCTGCGATGTGGCGAACTGTTCGCCAAATTTTTTGCAGCAAGCACGCCATGGGGAATAACTTTGGGGTCATTTTCGCATTCACCATATTACTGATAACTGCGCAAACGCTTTCCCCACAGCCACGCAGCCCTCATTGCACGACTGCAGCCTGGAGCACCCTGCGCATGACGTCACGCAGAGCACTCTCGGTTGCAGGCGGGCGATCAAAGACGTGCGGGCGCCGGGAAAGCGTTTGCGCAGTAATGCGTAATATGACAAATGTGGAAATGACCCCGAGGTCATTCCTCATGGCCTATTCGCTGCAAACAGTTCGTGCCATCTCTATTTGTGAGTTGGTGCACTGTGCATTGTCTTCCATCCCACCATTCAGATAAGTAGTTTGGAAGGTGGTGGAGGGAGGGAGCTCAGGGCATACAAACAGGAGGCGTAGATGTATAAAGTTCATGACATGCACTGTTGTATTAAAGTTAGAGAAGTTGAGAAGCATGAAATTGTGTGACCTGAATAAATAGTAGGTATGTAACATGCTTTGTTACTGGCTACATGCGTTATATAGTATGTTTCATTACAGTGTTTGGTGATATGTGCCAGGTATTGTGTAACTATCAAGGTAAAGGTGGCCATACACGATTCAATCAAAGTGATGTAGCCACGTTATATTTTAACCACTTCACCACTGAGGGGTTTTACCCCCTGAGCGCCAGAGCAATTTTCACCTTTCAGCGCTCCTTCCATTCATTCGTCTATAACTTTATCATTACTTATCGCAATTAAATGAACTATATCTTGTTTTTTTCCGCCACCAATTAGGCTTTCTTTAGGTGGGACATTATGCCAAGAATTATTTTATTCTAAATGTGTTTTAATGGGAAAATAGGAAAAATGTGGGAAAAAAATAATTATTTTTCAGTTTTCGGCCATTATAGTTTCTAAATAGTGCATGCTACTGTAATTAAAACCCATGAAATGTATTTGCCCTTTTGTCCCGGTTATAAAACCGTTTAAATTATGTCCCTATCACAATGTTTGGCGCCAATATTTTATTTGGAAAAAAAGGTGCATTTTTTTCAGTTTTGCGTCCATCCCTAATTACAAGCCCATAGTTTATAAAGTAACAGTGTTATACCCTCTTGACATAAATATTTAAAAAGTTCAGTCCCTAAGGTAACTATTTATGTATTTTTTTTAATTGTAAATTTTTTAATTTTTTTTAATTACAAAAAAAAAAAAAAAATGGGGAGTGTGGGAGGTAATGAGTTAATTTTTTGTGTAACACTAATTTATTTCTATGTAAAAAATGCTTAGGGTGTAGTTTTACAATTTGGCCACAAGATGACAACAGTAACTTTTTGTTTATTGCGACCTTCCGGACGCTCGCAGGAAGTACAAGGAGGCTGTGAGTGTTTGTTTCTTTTTCACGATGATCGCGCTGCCCATCGGAGAGCAGCGGATCATTGCGGGGCTTAGATCAACGAACCTTGTCGGCTTTCGGGCGCGTTTTCTGCACAGAAAAACTGTTTTCAACTGAGAACTCTTGTTAATCAATGAGCTAGGTCACACTCGAATGCAGATTTCGCACGCAAAAAAAAAAACTGACATCTTGCGCAATTTGTCAGTTTTCTCTATAAATTACATTAGCTGTTGTAAAGTAGAGGTCACACTTGTCTTTCAGTTTTCTGAAAAGTGTAGAAAACTGAAAGACAAGTGTGACCCCTGCCTTACACAAAGATGCTGCCCAGCCTTTCTGTTTGGTGCACACTTCTTTGGCAGTTGAATGGGACAACTGCCATTCGCTAAGTGGTTTTGAAAATAAAGAAATCCTGCGAACCCCTCAGGAAGAGATGGGCTAATCCAAAACCTGTTGGTTCTGTCAGATTTCTACTATTTCTACTGTAAGTGACAGCAACATAGGAGAAAATTAATTCATTGCTCATTTTAGTATGGAGGAAATGCATCTCTTATTTGTATGCGTTTACATGTAATTTAAATTTGACGATATTCACGATAGTGGTCCTTTAAGAATGTAAATCCATTTGTTGAAACATTTTACAGAGGGCAAAAACACTGACTAAATATTTTCGAAAGTAATATTGTAAAAATTCAATCTAATAATGTAACATTTATCCCACTTTTACAACAGTGCTCATATATTTCTGCATTTTCACTCAGTCAGAACATGAGAAGTGACAATGGAAAGTAATGCAGGTGAAATGTTCTAGTCGGAGCCAGTTACAGGCTCTCTTTAGATAGCTATGTTCTCACTTCCTCACACAGGTTAGGACAGAACCTTGCAGTGCATAAATGGATTTTGCACCTCACAGATGCAAATGTTATCACAAAGTCCATTTAACAGCAAGACTACATTTAGTTACAGCCTGATATTTAATCCCCATGCTGGGACATTAAAAAGAGAATGTGACACATGCAAAAGAGCAAATTACGACCGTATGGAAATTATATGAAATAGTCTATTAGTGGAATAAAAAAAACTTACAAATGGTTGCACATTTGCAAAGTGTTTTTTAAAGGTCATCTTTAAGACACTATGGATCTCTTTGCCAATTTAAAGTGGGGGCAGAAGTGAGAATATAAATGAGGTAAAAGGAGCAGTAAGTTCCCTGAGCGCAATAAAAAAGCTTTTTATGTCTTTTCAGTAATGAAACTTGTATTATGCGTGGCTTGATGGCACAAGAGCTTGCAATTAAAGTAATTATGATAACTGAAGAAAATGTGGTCCTGTCATGTCCAGTTCAGAGGCAGTAGATTTATAATAAAACAATGAACTTTGTATATAATGGGCATCGAATGTGATAGGAGTGGTAAATGTTCTTTGCTAAACTCATTATTCATGTATGTACAAAGTGGACTGCCTCTATTGTACAGGCTACAACCTAGTCATTGATTTCCTTCACTAATAGAACTGCTGGCTATTTCCTTCACACCTGTAACTATAATTTACAGCCATAAAAACATTAGTTGTCACAAGGAAAAAACCCACTGTTGTCTTCGGCATAGTGGTCTCTGCGGCTCTGAGAGTCTATAGACTGCTACCACATTTTATCAGTAAGAAAGAGCTGTGCTCATAGGAAAGGGGGGTCTGTCCTGTGACCTTTTGAACTGCAGCAACTTCTATTCACTTTCATTGATGTTAACATAACACTTACTTTTGGGTAGTCCCCCTGCAAACTCATCCTACCTTTCAGTACTGCAGTGCCATAAGGGGTAAAGGGAGAACTGGTGATATAAAACACCACTGTACACTTTGTATTGTTAGGGATTTGAGGGACAAAGTGCACCCTAAGACTGCTATCTGGGGGACAAAGGCCACCTGATACAGCTATATTGAAGGTGGGGACAAAAGCCACCTAATACTACTATCTGAGGGATAGAGAGGACACCGTATACCTCTGTACTTGGTGGTGGGGGGCACAGAGGGCACTGAATATTCCTTTTAGAATGGGGGTGGCGCAAAGGCCACCTCGCACTGCTATATTCGGCCCCTGTCCATTTTACCTAAATCCACCAATGAGCTTAGCATTGTCTTAAAGAGGAACAGTAACACCATATAGTAGAATGAAGAAAATTATTCAAGATAGCCACTTTTATGTTAAAGGGAACCTGAAGTGAAAAGTATATGGAGGCTGCCATATTTATTTCCTTTTAAACAATACAAGTTGCCTGGTAGCCCTGCTGATCTATTTGGCTGCAGTAGTGTCTGAATCACAGCAGAAACAAGCATGCAGCTAATCTTGTCAGATCTGACAATAATTTCAGAAACACCTGATCTGCTGCATGCTTGTTCAGGGGCTGTGGCTTAAAGTATTTGAGGCAGAGGATCAACAGGATAGCCAGGCAACTGGTATTGCTTAAAAGGAAATAAATATGGCAGCCTCCACAAAACGCTCGCTTTAGGTTCCAGTTAAATATCCTGGTACAGCATCAGAAATGCTTGCTATAGCTACAACATATTGCTGTATGTTGGTTTGTAGCCCCGCCCTCCCTCTGAAGCTAGTCCTAAGATGTTTATCATGCGGAATCCCCAGCACCCCCTCCTCTGGGAGACCAGCTATGTTTTTGTACTGGTTTTCGGGATGGCCAGTAACCAAACATTCTGCAGAGATCACTTGCTATTACTAAAGATGCTGCCGTCTGTGATACATTTTAGAAAGGAGATCATGGGGAGGAAAGACCTTATAACGGGCTAACAGGGCTAACATGCTATGCGGAAGACAAGGGACTAGGTAGCAGGGGCGTAACTACAAATGATGGAGCCCCCAGCAAAATTTGATGGGGAACCTTAATGTTCACAATCCTTTCTTTGCTACTTCTTGTTGACCCCCTAAGCCCATCTTACCAAGGCTCATAAAACAAGTGTGGCCGTCAGGATCTTCACTCCCATAACATGTGTAGCCACAAAAACACCTGATCTGGAGTATCAGAGAAAGGGAAGGTTAGTAGTTGATCCCCCCCCAACACACATAGCTATCTCTGCACCCCCCTTCAGTCGCAAGGGCTGCTCTGCCCTAGTTACGTCCATGCCAGGTAGTTATAACGATGCCTTCTTCCCTGTACTGCTCTGCATGGCTGTCAGAGGGTAACCTAAGGGGAAGCAGTAGATTTGGGCGCATGAGACAAGTGGACAAAAAGGGCGCCCCATTCACTTTCATTATAAATATCGTTTAATGGGCGCTGAACGGGGAAAATAAGGCGCCGGAGATTTTTAAGGATTTATAACGGCGCCCGGAGATTTTTAAGGATTTATAACTATGTTTGTGATGATTTAAGTTTACAAAATGAGCCCGTGACGAATAACGTTTATGAAGATAATAAATCACTATTTCTAAAACATTTCTAACACATTATTATCCACCCAAAAAAATAATTTACATTTTTTTTCTTTACATTCTTTATTTATTCATGTCTGTAAAACATTATTATCCATAGGGGGTTTTAGGTTTAGGCACCAACAGGGGGGTCTTAGGTTTAGGCACCTACAGGGGGGTCTTAGGTTTAGGCACTAACAGGGGGGTCTTAGGTTTAGGCACCAACAGGGGGGTCTTAGGGTTAGGCACCTACAGGGGGGTCTTAGGGTTAGGCACCTACAGGGGGGTCTTAGGTTTAGGCACTAACAGGGGGGTCTTAGGTTTAGGCACTAACAGGGGGGTCTTAGGGTTAGGCACCAACAGGGGGGTCTTAGGGTTAGGCACCAACAGGGGGGTCTTAGGGTTAGGCACCAACAGGGGGGTCTTAGGGTTAGGCACCAACAGGGGGGTCTTAGGTTTAGGCACCAACAGGGGGTCTAGGGGTTAGGGATAGGTACAGGGAGGGTTTTTAATAAACGAAAATATAAGTTTCACTTTACAAACAGGGAAGATTAACGTTTTAAGAATTGCCGATCTCATACACATTATTTAGTGATTTATACATTTTTAAATCACTATTTATAAACGAAATTCTACACAATAATTTCTATAAACGATATTTCCATTTATCGTTTATACCACGCGCCCTTTTTTCCCGACGCCCTTTTCGTACGTACGCAACCTAAGGGGCCTCACCGCAGTGGCTGCTCTCCAAGTAGTTAAGCCTCCGGCAGTCAGCTCCTCTGAGGGACAGTTGGTGAATGAATTACAGTATTTCATGTACTCTGTACAACAAGTGCTGCAGAAAATATCTGCACTGAAATCTGCAGACTAACTTTTTTCATCTGAATGTTGGAGGAGAATTGATAGTAATTTGCAATGGATTCTGGGAATGACTACTGCTGCCTGAGATGTATCAGTGCTGTAGCTGTCCTCCTGTTTCCTGCCCCCTCCCTACAGGCGTAACCATGCACAATTGCTCAGTCTGAGCATGCACTGCTCGTAAAGTAGCATCTTATAGCAGGTGGATTGTGCTGGAACATCTACGACTCTCTTATCAGTTTATCTTTCAAGCTTTCAAAATGGATTCCATTTAGCACAGAATAGGTTATCTGTAATTTTGTGAAAGAGGGGGGGGGAGTCGATAATCAGCAAATGTAATGCAATTAGCGCGGTTTTTCAGATTATATTAGTGTTGGACAATTTGCTCAGCTTATTCCCATTTGCTCAGTAACACAAGTCTGTGCGTGGCTCAGCTCTCCACTGAAGGCATTTTTAATCTCAGCAATCACATAAAAGCCGAGCTTTTAGTGGAATCGTTATAATCCGCAGAGTTGAGAAATTGTATTCTGCTCTCTAAGATTGCGAGATAAAAAGCAAGACAAACAGGCTTTGTAAAATTAGAATGTATATAATTATCTATACCGCAGCATGAAAAAAAAAGCTGCATGAAATGCTGACATCTAAGAGAAGCAACATAAAGTACAAAAAAGCATAGCCACAACTCACGAAAGAGTTAAATGCGTTGCTGCCTTTCCTCTAAGGAGCCTAGATAAATTGTACCCACTATGTTAACATTGGATGCCACTGTACACATACATCTATCTCCCAGTGGGTGGCAGTTCTCAGAGTCCCAGTAATAATGCTCCGTCATTCCTCCCAGTGAGATGAGCCTGTCAGTGCTGACAAGGGGAATTACTGGGACCCCGAGAAGCTGTGTCACAGGAGGAGGGAGGAATGTTCTTCTTTATCAGATCTGTTTTCAGCTTAATTGCTTGAAAACAGACTTCTCAGTACGCAGAATGACAAAGAAGGGATGATTGAGAGGGAAAAACCGCAGGATGAAGTCCGGTGATGAGCTGTTCAGTGGTGTCCTTGTGACCGGTTACTGCAGGGGGGTGGGGGGGATTGAATCTCTATGGGAAGAATGATAAATAAAGCAAATAGTAATCATAGACTGTTGGATCACGTTCTGCCTGATGACAATGTTTGTAATAACTTCATTGTAAATAGTTACCTATTGGGACAGGGATCAGGAGCTGTGCCAAATAAGAGTCTGCGGTCAATTAGATTAGGCGAGTGTCCAGGAATGTGTCACCTCTAATGATGTTCTGTGCTATATTGTGGAACGAGAGCCAAGACAACGCAACTCTATCGGGTACGTGTACAAAGGAATATACAATGTACTTAGTGCACTGCATTTAACATGGAACATTTGGGTGATTGATAAATCCATGAAGTGAAGCTGGCAGAATTTCTAATATGAGACTGTTGCTTAAAGTGTACCTGAAAAAAAATATTTTCCAAGGAGCCATGGGGGCAGAGCAGGATCATCCATAAGGCAACCTAGGCAGGTGCCTAGGGCCTAATGGGTGTCAGGGGACCCAACTATCATTTTCTGTGACTCAGCTCAGATTAACAAAAGAACCATAAGCGGGAACCAGAGGTACTACCCTGTCCAGGGCCTTATTTCATCCTAATCCATCCCTGCATAGGGGAAGGGCTGAGGGTACAACCCTTGACTCACTTCTCAAGCAATTCATAACAAGACACCCTTGCAAGGGCGGGGTTAGGAACAGGGCCGGGCCGAGGCATAGGCTGGAGAGGCTCCAGCCTCAGGGCGCAGTGTAGGAGGGGGCGCAGAATTCATTCAGCTGTCATTCCTAATTGTGTTTGAAGCAGAAAGAAATAAGAAAAGGGGATACATGGCACTGACTGCAAGCCAGTTAACTAGATATTTAGGTGTTGGGGAGGTTGTGGGCCCTGTGGCGCCTCTTAGTCTAATAGCAATCAGTGTGTGACTGCTGGGGTGGAGGGGAGCACTTTGGTGTCTCAGCCTTGGGTGCTGGAGGACGTTGTCCTGGCTCTGGTTAGGAAGGCCACTATCAAAATAAAAGTCTTGTTCTGGTCCACTTTAATGTGTACCAGGAGCAAACCTCAGGTCAGAAAATAAATACTTACCTAAGAAGAGGGAAGTCTTTGGTTCCTGCAGAGGCGTCGCGTGACCACGCCCTTCTCCATGCACGAGCATGATCACGTTCTTCAGGAGGGTCCGTGGCAGCCACGGATGGCATAGGCAGCCTCCATGGGATCCAGAAGCTTCCATGCTCTTAGGTAAGTATCTGTTGTTTGAACCAACTTTCTCCTTGGATTCACTGTAAAGCTCTGTTGTAGATATGTATTAAAGAGAAACCATAACCAAGAATTGAACTTCATCCTGATCAGGAGCTGACACCTCCTTTCCCATGAGAAATCTTTTCCTTTTCTCACACAGATCATCGGGGGCTCTATGGCTGATATTGTGGTGAAACCCCTTCCACAGTGTAATGTCAGCACCTCACAGCACTGAGGTTCTGACATTACTTGGTGGAAGCCTTGTTGCATTGTGTTTCCAGCTGCTAAAAAAGCAAGCAGCATCTCCTTCCAGTCACTTGCCAGCAGTAAAAATGTCACCATGTGATAAATGTCAGAATGTAAATCAGGGAGAGGAAAGATTTTACAGTGGGCAAACACTGACTAAATCATTTATACATAATTATTGTAAAAATTAAGCACTTTTTTCTTACATTATTTTCGCTGGAGTTCCTCTTTAACTAAACAACAGTGAAAGCAGCTATTTCAGCGCGGTGCTGATGATGGCGACGCCAGTGCTGAGTGACTAATTCAGGCACAGGGAGTTTCAGCAGGGGGCCGCTCAAATTAGTGAAAAAAATGCCCCCGCCGACAGTAGTAGGTGCCCTGTGTGTGCTATCTGCGCACATACCGTACATTTTAATGTTGTTTAGTGAATAGATCCCATAGTTCCAAATATACTATCTGACAGCAATCACGGTGTCACAGGTTTGTTTATTTTTATTTTGTGTCGTCTGAAGCTTCCTCTGCTAAAAATCCTCTTTTGGAAAATGTGGTCATGTGATCAAAATCAGCTTAGTTGCAGGAGTTAACAACAGGTCTGTGGGCAGAGCTGCTCCTTTGCTCAAACAGAGTTCTCTGAGAAGATTGTATTCTGCATTTTTTTGTAATTTTTTTTCTTGCCAGTGCCTATAGGCTGCCTCATGCCCGTGTACCTGGCTGTCTATTACTTCCAGCTTAAAATGACTGTTCAAAGCGAGTCAGATAAACATTGAGACTGTTTTTATTGGTCGTTGTAAATTATACATATAGTGCGTTTGGTCCCGAACAGAAAATTCTTCCCTCACTGTTACAAACACTCATCATGAATGTATTAATCATTTTCTAAACAGATGGCACATTCATGTAACTTCACAGAGCATTGTAGATATGCATTTTACAGCTGTAACTAAGCACATTTCAAGTATATATCAATGCTTAATGTCCTACTAAAGTAAAAAAAAATCACAATAGGTCTAATGGTTCCCAGGGAGGGATGGTCAGTGAGATGCAAATATGTCCAAGGTTATGCAGGATTATGTACATTTTTATGCAAATATATGCTGCTTGAAAATGGACCAATCAATTTAAACCTTCTTGGTACATGGTTGGTCCATTTTCAAGCTTCATATATTATTATAAATATGTACACAATCCTGCATGAACTCAGAAATATTTGCATCTCATTAATCATCCATAATAGTGGCAAGTTCAACACAAGTCTGCAGTTCTCACCACTCCAGCTGTCTTTTTAGTTTAGTGGACATTCAGCCTACTTCCCATGCCAGGCAACTATTCTACCATCTGAGCTAAGGCCATTGGCCAATGGGCCACTAAGTGCCAGCAGTCATAGCGCCCTTAGAGTAATGATAGGCGTCAGTATTCAGTTGAAGCCCTACTGTGAGTTTGATTTCACTTTTGCGGTGCTTTAGAGGAAATACACAGTGAGAACATGTGCAGGCATTCCTTTTTAAAAGCTGTCAGTATACTGCCTGTCATGTCTGATCTTTGGCTTCTGTAGTGTCACTTACCTGCATCAAGCTTACAGCCAGCCCTGTCCACTGGTCTCATCTATGTAATATTTAATTGTTAATTTGGGCAATGCATACCGGCTTTTAAAATGAAAATCTATCCTCCTCCACCCTATGCTCTAACACTAAACTATGCTTAAAGAGAACCTAAACTTTTCCTTTTAAAATAATACCAGTTGCCTGACTCTCCTGCTGAGCCTGTGTCTCTGATACTTTTAGCTACAGCCCCTCAACAAGCATGCAGATCAGGAGCTCTGACTGAAGTCAGACTGGATTAGCTGCATGCTTGTTTCAGGTGTGTGATTCAGCCACTATTGCAGCCAAAGAGATCAGCAGGACTGACAAGCAACTGGTATTGTTTAAAAGGAAGCATCCATATCCCTCTCAGGTAAGGTCCCCTTTAGCACTGACCCCTAACCCTGGTGCCTCACACAAATCCTCCTATAACTAATGCTGGGTACACATGATGCGTTTTTTTCGGTGATTTTCCGTCCGATCAATTCCCGTTTTGATTTTCCGATTAGATTCTCTTATCTTTTCTTATCTATTTCCATTCACTTCTATGAGAAATGGATCAGAAAAACGATCAAAAATCAGATCGGACATGTTGGAAATTATCTATCGAACCATCTAACACTGACATTCCTCCATCACAGCTGATAACGTTACTTGGCTATACCTGCCACTGCAGCCAACCCAGATTTCAAATACATAATATACATTACTGTGCTTCAATAAATGACCTTGCATCTGAGGGCTGGATTGAATCAGTCATCTTCTTTTCAAATAATTCATAATATCCGAAAGCCAGCATCGATATCCAAAGTTTGGCTGTATTATAACAGAATCCTGATGCCGATTCGTCAGCCCCGCCAAGTTACACTGATAGCTGGAGTTCAGCTCTATAGCAGCCAAACTCCAGCACCCAATTTAATCACTAGCTACAAACTTACATTGCAGACTATGGCAGCACCTAAATCTACAATGTAGCTGCATGCCCAGATCCGCCTACTTGTTCTGGGTTAGTGGGGATTAAGGACAGCATCAGCACAACAGAAATGCAAACAGCATTAAAAAATTATACGGATGGCCATAGTCTGTACCATAGTCTGGAGGCACCATTCAAACTCCCACCAGAATGCATTTGGGATGGGGGGGGGGGGGGGGGGTAACTGGAGTGCTCGGACACTTGGAGAACGTACACATGTGCAGGAATTGTCCTGGATGGCAATGAAAGATTGGACTCAGGCACTTCAAGGTAAGGGTGCTGACCACCTAGTCACCGAGCTGGGGCTTGGAGACATTTGAAGCTTTGCTATGCAGCTCCATGTCTTGTAGTTACACCACTGCAAAAATTTATTGTCTTTCATTGTCCATGTATCATTTGACTTGGTGAATGGTTGCATTATGTACATTGCAGTTGTGTGTATCTTTTTTGTGGTGAGTCCTAATAGGTACACATAAAGTAAAGAAGTCCATAGACATGACAATCTCATGATCCATGCGGAGGCTTATGTTTAGGTGTATGCATTTGATGGCTGCAGAAAGGAAAGGGGAACAATTTACTGGCTTAGAAAACCTGATAACTACTATTGATTCCACCCAATAAGCGGGCATCAGTCATTTCTATAAATAACTCCTGTGTCTATTGCATAAATCTGATCTCTCAGCCAAGCCAGGTGTTTTTGTTTATGCACCTGTCAGTAAGCAGGAAACACCAAAAGGTGTAAAAACACACGATTGGTTCGCACAATGACCAGGGGCCCGGACCTCTCTCACTGGCTGGGGCCCCAAGGCCAATGTGCGATACCTGGAGGGGAGTGCAGGTGGGCCTGGACCTCTCACTCCCAGGCTCTGGACCTCTCACATCCAGAAAACCCACCAACACTGCCTCCATACTGAATGCTAAATTCAACACACACAAGCAATAGAACACAGCAGTACATGCATCCAGCTACATTTAAGTGGCCAGCAGGCGCTCGTCAGCCAATCAGGATGCACTGTCATACACCCTTTACCTGCCATACCACATCTAGCAGCCATTAGCATTCAGGTGGGAGGCTTCAGTTGGACACCATCGCAAGATTGCGTCACTAGCAGGACCGCCCCGTGCAGGCATCCCTCCCACAGGGGTCCCTCCCTAACCGCTCACCTGTCCGCCATGTCCTAGAGCTGAAAGAAAACGTTTAAAAACACATGATTGGTTCAGTATGGAGGCAGTGTTGGTGGGTTTTCTGGATGTGAGAGGTCCAGAGCCTGGGTGTGAGAGGTCCAGGCCCACCTGCACTCCCCTCCAGGTATCGCACATTGGCCTTGGGGCCCCGGCCAGTGAGAGAGGTCCGGGGCCCCTGGTCATTGTGCGAACCAATCGTGTGTTTTTAAACGTTTTCTTTCAGCTCTAGGACATGGCGGACAGGTGAGCGGTTAGGGAGGGACCCCTGTGGGAGAGATGCCTGCACGGGGCGGTCCTGCTAGCGACGCAATCTTGCCTCCCACCTGAATGCTAATGGCTGCTAGATGTGGTATGGCAGGTAAAGGGTGTATGACAGTGCATCTTGATTGGCTGATGAGCGCCTGCTGGCCACTTAAATGTAGCTGGATGCATGTACTGCTGTGTTCTATTGCTTGTGTGTGTTGAACACCAAAAGGTGGTCAGATTGTTGCCTGCACACCTAACTGCCCTCTATTACCCGTGAGCAGCACCTAAATTGCCTTGCTGAGAAAGAGTCTGCCTTGGAAACATCTTAAAACTCCATGCAGTGACCTTGTGTTAAGTTCCCAGGGTTATTTATTACTAGTTTTGTTGCACTTCTGTGCATCATACAGATGGTAGATTAGGCCATTTGCTTCTAAGAGGGTCACAAGGCATTCGCCAGACAAAGGAGTGTGCTTGATGGACAGAGGCATAGCACAGACTGTAGCTCGATGGGATATATAATCAGCTGTTGGGAGTGTGCCCAGCTATGCCAGAACTAGAGAAACAAATAGTCCATCTGCAGATGGTAAAAAAAAGTCATTTTCTATCCAGCGTCTGGAAGTTACCGTATTATTATACCGAGTAGCGTTTACGCCAGCAAAGCCAGCATTCCTTCAAAAGGAAGAAAAAAATATCCCAATTTTATGCAGCAATGGGCAACAGTCAGACTGGAAGTCTGAAGCTGATTTTAATGAAGCACTTATTTTGTAAAACAGACTTGGTTTAAATGGTGCTCATTGTGTAGAAAACACGCCAAGGGTAACATTTATGCACATTCCTAGATTTACGGTATCAACACCTGGCAGCAGATTTCTCTCTCAGATTAGCTGTATCTTCAGCAAGATAGATATTGTATAACTATTACCTAAAGGGGAGAGGGGTCTTTCAGAGGCTAATGGGATATAACCACAGTGTAATAAATCAGCTATGTGCTTCCAAACCATTGCCTTTACAAGATCTAACCACGCGAGTTCTAAAAACATAATCTTTATTAACACCCTCAATTTAAAAACAATAATGCTGATTATTGGGTTCGTATATAATTAATCACATCAGTCACATTGTAATACATGCATATTTCATGCTGGCTACATCAACATCACAGATTGAACGTTATAGTTGAACCCAAATGAAACAACTCCCAAGTTCCAATATGGTTTTCTGGAATTTAGGGGAAAGGGAATACAAAAGTTTACAGAATTAGTATATTTAATGAAACTAATACTGGTATGTTTTGTACAGCAAGAGACATTTGCAGTGCTTCCAGAGGCTGCAAATTAACTACCTGCATAGATGTGCAGAGCTTGGGCAAATTACACAACTTGCATTCAAAACATATACAGCAAAGAAGGGTGTTCACTTCCAAAAATAATATGTGCACAAATTATTCCCTACTAGACTCTTCCACGGTCACGACTCTTATATGGTGCTGCTAGTCATAAATGGTATACACATTTTTTTATTTTCTAAAGGACAGCAAACAATAGGCAGCACTCCTAGGCTGCAAATGATATGAAACCAACATAGCTGTGCAGATCCCCCCAGGGACTAAAATGCACACCTTCAATACAAATCATATGTAAATTATGCACTAATCCCTAATCTAAGAATTTAAATGAAAACTGAAGCACATGGATGCATCTAGCCATAAGTATTTGCTTTGTACAGCAGGAGACATTGGCAGCGCTTCCAGAGGCTGCACCTAAATTAACTACCTGCATAGATGTGCAGAGCTCGAAAAACGGGCAAATTACACAACTTGCATTCAAAACAGGTACAGCAAAGGAGGGTATTAGCGTCAAAAAATAATATGTGCACAAATTTGTACAAAACATACGTAAGTATACTTATGGCTAGCTCAGGCATGGGCATACTCGGCCCTCCAGCTGTTACGGAATTACAAGTCCCACAATGCATTTGCCTTTATGAGTCATGACTGTGGCTGTCAGACTCCTGCAATGCATTGTGGGACTTGTAGTTCCTTAACAGCTGGAGGGCCAAGTTTGCCCATGCCTGGGCTAGCTGCATCCACGTGCTTCAGTTTGCATTCATATTAAGTAAGTACACTTGTCTGTTGCTTTCATTTCATTTGCAGCCTAGGTGCGCTGTCAATTGTTTGCTGTCCTATAATGCCGATATGTATTCAAAAACAAATTCAGTTAAATACCACAGGCATAGGGGGTAACTAGAAATCACTGGGCCCCCATACGAAACCTTGGATGACCCCCGCCCTCGCTTTCTGCACATGTAAACTGAAAACCAATGTTATTCTCATTCGCTAGTGCACACTTGAATGTGTTTTCCCCATGCAAATAAAAACAGACAGCAGTGAAGCACTGCATGCATTTCTCTATCAATTACTTTAGCTTCTGTGACAAAAGTGAATGTTTTCACACATATAGGCACATGATGTACAGAAAACGCATACGGAAAACTAACATACTGAATAGGGACTGTCTACAAATCTTTGTATGATTCCTTATCGGTGGCTGAGCAGATGAAGTCATCAGAACAATTGCGCAGAGATCAGCAAGCTTTTTCTCTCCATGCCCTTAGTAATCAGTCTCTCAGGACAGGGAAAATAAATTTCTTCCCCCACAGGGCCCCCTGCAGCTTCTGGGCCCCCTGCGGCTGCATCCCTTGCAGGGGCTATTGTTACGCCCCTGCTCAGGTGAAAGCATACATTAAGAAAACATGCATAATTAAATGTTCATGAGAAAGATGAAAAACAGTACATTTCTTCCCCCTTATTTTCAGTTTTTTTGAATGCTAAAAAAAAAATGTACTAACAAAAAAAGTGCAGTGCCCACCAACTCCAATACTGGAGTGGGATCCTCATTTTAGTCCATAGTTAACAAAGCTGGGTTACACAGCAGTAATTGGGTATCAGGGTTAGAAGCAGATTCCCAAACATCATACTGCAGGTGCCCAACAGCTGCACCTCTTGTTTTGTGACCGATGGCTGAGTGATTAGTAAGGGTTCTTCTTGACCCCTAAAACAGCTCTCCACATAATAGTATTGGTATTGGTAAGGAACATTATGCATGCTATCAAATGGAAACTTGATGTTCTCACATTTTGTACTCTAGCTGTTTTGCCTGTAATGATCTAATCCAAGCATATTCCTAAATTCCGATAAGGTAAAGGAACACCCTGACATGTATAAGTACTTCAAGTGTCTTGGGCCTCATTCAATTACAAAAAGAAAAATGACATGTTTCTGGTCTATAAGTATTCGCCAGCACATCATGCTCAATTAAACGCACAATCCAATTGCAAGCGAAGCGCAGGCAAGCGATCACCTTGAGAATACATAACCACTTTAAGCATAAACTTGTGTATTACATAGATGTGTTAGTGGCCAATTTTTTCTAATTTTGTCAATAATCTTTTCAGCTACTTATATCACTTTTAGACAATATGTTGCCCGTCTATTATCTAGATGAATGAATATATTTATCTTATAAATCTTTTAGTTTTTCTTATTTTTCTTTTTATTAACCACCCTGGCGTTCTGATTAAATCGCCAGGACGGCTGCGGGAGGGTTTTTTTTAAATAAAAAAAAAACTATTCCAGTTGGCTGCATGAAAGCCCACTAGAGGGCGCTCCGGAGGCGTTCTTCCGATCGCCTCCGGCGGCCAGAAGTAACACGGAAGGCCGCAATGAGCGGCCTTCCGTGTTTCGCTTACCTCGTCGCCATGGCGACGAGCGGAGTGACGTCATGGACGTCAGCCGACGTCCTGACGTCAGCCGCCTCCGATCCAGCCCTTAGCGCTGGCCGGAACTGTTTGTTCCGGCTACGCTGGGCTCGGGCGGCTGGGGGGACCCTCTTTCGCCGCTGCACGCGGCGGATCGCCGCGCTGCAGTGGCGATCAGGCAGCACACGCGGCTGGCAAAGTGCCGGCTGCGTGTGCTGCTTTTTATTTCATTAAAATCGGCCCAGCAGGGCCTGAGCGGCAGCCTCCGGCGGTGTTGGACGAGCTGAGCTCGTCCAGACCGCTCAGGTGGTTAATGATGATGTAATAATCTAACTTTAAAGAGAGTCTGAAGCCAAAATAAATTCTTCTTTTTACTGGCTATTTATGTTAAGCAATATGAGCAGTGCTGAAACGCTGCATTCCCATAGCAGAATGAGGTCTTTATACCCCCCAAATCCCCAGGGCAAAAATCGGGGAGTGCTTCCTGGTAGAGGCAGAGCTTTGCGCTGTAGTTCTGCCTCTACTGGAGTCAATCTCTGCTGATCGACGCCTCTCCCTGCCCCTCTCAGTCTTCTTTCACTGATGGGGGTGGGGAGAGGCGGAGATTCACGAAGATTGACTCCAGTAGAAACAGAGCTACAGTGCAAAGCTCTGCCTCCCCGGTCAGCAAAATTCACGACCTGGAAAGTCATGGAATTTTGCCTCGGGATTTTGGGGGTATAAAGACCTTGTTCTGCCGCGGGAATGCAGAGATTCAGCACTGCTCATAGTGCTTAACCCCTTGAGGACTGCAGTGCTAAACCCCCCTAGTGACCAGGCCATTTTTAATAAAATAGGCCACTGCAGCTTTAAGGCTAAGCTGCAGGGCCGCACAACACAGCACACAAGTGATCCCCCCCCCCCCTTTACTCCCCACCAACAGAGATCTCCCCACCAACAGAGCTCTCTGTTGGTGGGGTCTGATCACTCCCCCCATGTTTATTTTTTTGTTAATAAATATTATTGTTGGCTTTTTAAAAAAACAAAACCCTGTTTCTTTAAATACCCTCCCTCCCTCCCCACAGCCAGCCAATTGTGGCGATCGGCTGTCATAGGCTTCTGCCTATAAGAGCCGATCACTCTCTTGCCCCCCAGGGGGACAGCCATGTCACATGGCTGTCCCCAGTGCAGCGCTGCCCCATGTAAATAGACGGCGATCACGCCGTCTAACAGTCTCCCTAGCGGCAATAGCCGCTCGGAGACTGAAGGCGGGGCGGAGCTCCGCCTCCCAAGCAGGAGATGCGCGCACAGCTTGCGCGCGATCTCCTGCAAAACAGAGCCCCAGGACTGTACGCCAATCGGCGTTAGGCGGTCCTAGGGCTGCCGCCACGGCCACGCCCATCAGAGTGACGCGGCCAGCAAGAGGTTAACATAACTAGCCAAAATAAGTATTTTTAATGGCTTCAGACTCTGTTTAAATTTGTAAATATATCTCTGGTCACTACACCTTATTGTTGTTGTTCCTTATAAAAGATTCCAGGCTGAGATTGTTGACTAAATATTTATAGTTGCATTTATATATATTTTATTAGGTTCAGTCTTTTGTTATACGAAACCTTAAAACAATGAAAATCTTAACCCTTTCATATAGCGACACCTCCTACAAAGCCAGCAACTGTCTGTACTGTTTCCATTTTCTTAAGAAGGGTGTCTGGCTACATCAGTCCATACTTAGTCCCAATAATTGCCTACCCACATTTGGGTTGGGCAAGTCCTGTTTTTTATGTGAGTACAAAGTGATACCCATCTTCAGTTCTTCATCAGTTCTGGATAACAATAACTTCTTAAATGCTCACCACCAAGGCCTGCAAAATCACATTCATATAAAAAGAATTGCTCCTTTAAGAATTTAAATAACAAGAATTACTCCTCAAAGAATTGTGCAATTTTCAAAAATTCCCTAAAAGCAAGCCACTAGATCTGATAGAGCAAGTTGATATAGCCGAGTGTGTGTACTGCTGAATGGAGGAGGCAGGAGGGACATTGCTGTCTTGTGGCTTGGTGGTGCAAAAGAAGACAGTGTCACTAGTCATTTAATGACCTGTCGTGGCAGATTGATAAACAATGTTGTGAGGCAGCTATACACATGGCAGATCCTCAGCCAAGACTTTGCTGAACAATAGTCTGAACTAAGTTTCCCCTGCATGCATTTTAGGCTGAAACAGTACCTCCAGCTAAGATTAGCTTATTATAAATGTACACTTTATTGTCCCCTAACAGGGGATCAGTGATTGAACAGGTCAATAACTCACCTGTTTTCAGTGAAATTACTATTAATCTTAAACCACACTCCACTCCCCACCACCACCAGTTGGAAAAAAAGCGTTATTTGCCCAAAACTGACCAGGGAAGCCTCTTAGGTGGCTACTGGGTTGAGGGCGGGTCATGTCAACACTGGTGGGGGTGGGTCTCAAATCTCAGAGTCAGGACTTCTAGGCAGGGCAAATGAAAGGGGGGGTCAAGATGAATGACCATTTCATGGAAAACGGGTGAATTACACACCTGTTTGATTCCCAATCCCCTGTTAGGAGAGAATAAAGAGTAGCAATAACAACAACACCAAATAACATTTGTAAAGTGCTTTTCTCCCATAGGACTCAAAGCGCGTAAACATGGCTCAGACCAATAATTGGCTGATTGGTAAATTGTGGTACAGAGGAAGAACTCTAGAAGTCCAGAAATGCCAGGCTAAACAGGTGACTTTTCAGTCTGGATTTGAATAACTCCAGGGAAGGGGCTGTTATTACTGGGTGTGGTAGGAAATTCCAAAGGGTAGGGGCAGCATGACAGAAAGCTCTGGCTCCAAAGGTTTTGAGGTACGCTCTGGGAGTGGCCAGGTTTATGTAACCTGCTGATTGTGAGAAGTGTGGTGCAGTTTCAGCAAGTCTTTCATGTATCCAGGGCCCAAATTGTGCAGTGATTTTTATAATAATCAAGAGTAGCCTGAATTTTATGAATATCTGCCTTAAATGATTATCAACTACTTAAAGGGCCAGCCTAAATGTCGTCATAATAAATATTAGCCAGTAGTGGACTCGTAGCTCACTATAAACAGAATATTTATAGGTTAACAGGTTTACCTCTGGAAAAAATACGCAACACTCATAAGTTGAATTTTATAACATTATATTGATATAAAAAAATAGATAAAGCATACAGGAATATTCATCTCTCTCTTTAACACGAGAGCTCTGGTACATACAAATGGGTAACTATGCTGCACTTTGAGTTATGCTTCTCCTCCAGTTATTGGATGATGATTTATTTTGACTTTGTTAGTTTTGCTTAGACCCAGTATACATATATTCTAAATATGACTACTATTACTTATTTAGTTATCCATAGTGTTTCTGAGTTGTTGGTATTCATCATTTTTTCCCTCTGTGTTGGGCCAACTAATGTTAATATAAAATGAATAAACTTTGGTACAGGGGCGTACCTAGAAAGCCCCGGGCCCCCCTGCAAAAAAAAATTTGACCCCCCCCCCCCTCCAGGGCCCGCTCAGGGACTTTTTAGGGGAAGGAGGGGTCGCAGCATAAGAGGAGAGCTGTGGCCGCAGATCGGAGGGGAGCGCTGAGAGGAGAGCCCGAGGTGAGGGAGGGGGGGGGGGATTTCCCCCCTCCCCACTGATCTGCGGCCACAGCTCTCCTCTTATGCTGCGACCCCTCCTGCCCCCCCCCCCCCCCGATAGCTATTCTTCTGAAGTGTGTGCTGCAGTGGTAAACACCACTTTGCACCATTATATAAGTATCCTATTAGCTTCTGCGTTACTTTGCAGCATAAATGATATGAAGTTGTACAGTTGAGAGGTTTGCAATTACAGTTCCTCTTTGCTTTACCTTTCAGGCTTAATAAATGGCTTGCAGTTGCAGCAAGTGGTAAAGCAACATTAAATGTGCAATGTTTACAATTTATACCTTTATAAATATTCCCAGAATGACTGCTATAATGATCAGAGACAAAGATTACTCGCTCTCTATTTTCCACTCATTAAATCCTAAGTCCAGTTGAAGGTTTTATTTTATGTAGTCTTGGAATGTGTGTTTCCATTACTACCTATGCCCCCATCTTGAAGAAGTTCTGTCACAAATTTCTTGAGAAGGGACAGAGGCAGAAGTTAATAAAATGACTTTAGTAGTGGGAAAGAGTTTTTATTGTCACCCATCACTTCCTGTCAAACAGAATGTATAAGATCCGCACTAAAGTCCTGGAGATCCCAAGAACAGGAAATGAAGGAAGTCCTCACTATGGACACAAATTTAGCATGAGCAACCTGTCAGGAGTTACAACCATCACAAAATCTACCCAGAAGTAGCAAAAACAATGTTCCTGGAACTGGCTACTGAATTGACAAAATACGTCGTATTGCTACATTACAGCATCCCATTGTTGCCCATTGGGATTGGCAAAGCACAAAGTTGGCTCAACAGTTGAATTCCAGCTGCAGAATTGGAATATTTCTCTATGGACATTGCAGAATTTGCCCAGACTCCAGAGCTCACTAAAAGGACACCTGAAGTAAGAGGAATATGGAGGCTGACATATTTATTTCATTTTAAACAATGCTAATTGCCTGGCTGTCCTCCTGGTCCTCTTCATCTATTACTATTATATATATATATATATATATATATATATATATATATATATTACTACTACTACTATTACTATTACTACTACTACTACTACTACTATTACTATTACTACTACTACTACTACTACTACTATTACTACTACTACTACTACTACTACTATTACTACTACTACTACTACTACTACTACTACTACTACTACTACTACTACTACTACTACTACTACTACTACTACTACTACTACTACTACTACTACTACTACTACTACTACTTAAACAAGCATGCAGAGTACATGCCATATGCTTGTTTCAGGTGTCCGTTAAAATCAAGATCTGACCAATAAAGCTTGCAATATTTATTTAGCTCTATATTAAAATGCAAGCATGTCAAGGTCAATGCTATATTCATATTCATTTATATTCTTTAGAAGGCCATACTCCTCCATCTTACATGGTTGCTGAGGCACTGATCTTCACACAGAGGATAAGAAGGAAAATTGAAGGAAACAGTTTAGAAGCAATAGCAGATTTTTCAGACAGGGCCCAGAAGGCATTGGACAGGCCTGGTATAGGATACTAACATATAACATAAATATTGGAAGTGACATGTTATTATCTTAAAAAGAGGGTATATTGCATTAATAAGTGTCCTATTTCCTATTTTCAACTTTAAGTATACTTCAACTCCTCCTTCCCCCTAACAAAAAATAAAAATAAAAAAACTCTTCAGTTAGGTATGACTGGTTTGACACTTCCTTTCTAGTTTCACTGTGTCCCTTTACCTCCTTCATGGGAGTGTGTTTGGCATCTGGTACTCTCACTAAGCTGTCACCACTGCCTTGCTATGTCTGCCATAGACTGGTATTAGGTGTGGAGTGTGCATTTACAACTTATAGTGAATGTCTGGGAGCTAAGAATATTGGAACTAGGCTGCAATAGCACAGTCCTAACTCCCAGAATTTGAACAGGTGCCACACCCCACTAAATTACATGAAATGCATCAGGAGTGATAAGACAAGCAGAGCAACCCTGAACTAGTAAGCCCTAGCCCTGCTGTGATCTTTCTGGGGAGAAGGGGTCTTTAAAGTGAACCTAAAGTCAAGGGAAAAAAATGAGATTTACTCACCTGGGGCTTCCCTCAGCCCCCTGCAGCCGATCGGTGCCCTCGCTGCTCCGCTCCGATGGTCCAGGACCCCCCGGCAAACACTTCCGGTTTGGCCGTCACCGGCCGACAGGCATGGGAACGCGAGTGATTCTTCGCGTTCCCAGCCTGTATATCGCCCCCTATGCTGCTGGCCGCAATAGCAGCATAGGGGGCGATATGCAGGCTGGGAACGAGAAGAATCACTCTCGTTCCCATGCCTGTCGGCCGGTGATGGCCAAACCGGAAGTGTTCGCCGGCGGGTCCTGGACCATCGGAGCGGAGCTGCGAGGGCACCGAACGGCTGCAGGGGGCTGAGGGAAGCCCCAGGTGAGTAAATCTCATTTTTTTCCCTTGACTTTAGGTCCACTTTAAGAATATTTTTTAAGAGAATACAGCTGAAGAAAGTAATGCCAATATAGTTAGAAGACCTGCATTCAAAATGATTGTGTCACATGGGAGGCAATATCATGTTGTACTAATAATAGCAATAACAGAATTGTTATCATGCTTCAGTGTGTGAATGGCAGGGCAAATTTGTTAGCAGTTTAGATGCAGCATTCTATACTGATTGTAATGCTTGCAGATTAGTCCATGTTAGCTCTGCATATAAAGCATTACTGTAATCCAGTTGGTAAAATATGAATGAATGAAATAATCTTGCTGGGTCTTTTGGGGGATATAGTGCTTTATCCAAGCTATTATTATCAGGTAGCAGATAAAAATGTGATTTGAATTGCTGGTATTTGTCTTAAGCTGCATACACATTAAAGCGGAATATAACCCTGCATTTCAACTTTGCTCTAAAACATTATTTACAGTATATTATATGCAACCAGCATTTTTTTTTACTAGACCAGCATTGGAAGGGTTACACAGTGCTTTAAAGTTCCCGGAGATTTCTGCAGACGCATCCGAAGCTGACATAGATACATTTTGTTTACATAAATGTATCTAAGTGTTGAATGTGACTCATCTCTCTGACTGAGAAGGAGTTGGAGGACAGCCAAAGAGTGTGTAACATTTCTCAATAGATACATATAACTAAATAGAATGTAACAATCTGAACTTCTGCATATCTCTCCATGGAACTTTAAACCTCTGTGTTTAACCCTTCTAATGCTGGTCTAGTAAAAAAAATGCTTTTTGCATATAATATGCTGTAAATAATGTTTAGAGCAAAGTTGAAATGCAGGGTTATATTCTGCTTTAAGGGCTATTGCCACCCTTGTTAGGGTTCGGTTCCTGGTAGTTCTAGAGACAATTTGCAACTGTACAAACACATTGCTTAGTTTTGGAACAAGCACCCCATCCTGTCCAGAGCAGGCTCATCCACCAGGCTCTGATCTCTCTCCATTTCAGCTTAACAAAATGACCACTAGGAAGCGCCAAATCCATTACCTTGCCTAGGATGCCATTACATCTTAACCCATCTCTGATCCTTCTGATCCTATTGAGGGAAAGGAGAGGGGGCTGTCTCACTGCAAACAGGAAAAAGAACTTAAAATAGAGTTCAACCAAGGATTTTCCAGCCTGTCTGATCTCAGAAGAGGAGGCCACCGACATCAGGGACACTTGTATGCATTCTATATGGTCACTCAAAATTATTACAAATGATCATTTCAGGTGACAAACGTGGATTTTGCTCTGATTACCAGTAGAATTAATTAAACCTGCTACTATGCATGTTTTATTACAGTGCAATGCAATATGGAACCACTGCTTCACCGATATTTTTTCCTGAGGTAGGGACAGATATACATCTCATGAGCCCATATTCACAAAACTGATGCCTTAAAGAGACTCTGTAACAAATTTTTCAGCCTTAGTTCTTCTATCCTATAAGTTCCTATGCCTGTTCTAATCTGCTCTGGCTTACTGCAGTCTTTCCTAACTGCACTGTCTCTGTAATAAATCAATGTATCTTTCCTCTGTCCTGTTTGTCGGGCTAAGGCTTGTTTGTGTGGAATGTGCAGTGCTGCTTGTGATTGGTAGAAGCGATACACACCCTCTGCAGGCCCCCTGCACACTCTGAATGACTAACACACTATGCTTAGCTGAGCCTATTAGAAGCTGGTTAGTTTGTTTGTAAACACTGCCTAAAACTGTTAATTACAAGCCAGGATTGCAGCAGAGAGTGGCAGAAACAGCACAGAGAGGCACAGGAGAAAATAATGAATAGAATGGTATGCTTTTTATTGTAAGAATATTAGAGTACAGATTCTCTTTAAAGAGACACTGAAGCGGAAAAAAATTATGATATACTGATTTTTATGTGTAGTACAGCTAAGAAATAAAACATTAGGAGCAGAGACATAAGTCTAATATTGTTTCCAGTATAGGAAGAGTTAAAAAAAACTCCAGTTGTTATCTATGCAAAAAGAGCCAGTGAGCTCCACCACTTTCAAAGCCGCAGAGAGCTCTGTCTTCTGAAGCTTATTATCTCAAGTATCTGGCACTGTATTGTTGTTTTTTTTTCTGCAGAGAACATTTTAAAAGTTCACTGGCCTGCTCTGTAAAATCATTTAGAATGCTGAGTAGTGTGTAAACTGCAAATATTAGAGAATGATTCAATGTTATAAAAAAAACAAAAAAAACAAAACTGAAAATAAAAATATGAGAATATTTTCTTTGCTACTAATGTACCTTCCAGGTCGTGGCTTAGCTTCTGATTGGAGGAAGCTCACGGAGGCGGGCCGCAAAGGGGACAGAGCCGGGGAGCGCTGACTAATTGACAGGCTGCAGGTAAATATAAGGCTAGCAACAGGAAGATTGTCGCTTGCCTGGAGCCTTTTACAGAGGGGCACAGCAGACCCCGAGAGGGGTGGGCGGGACTAGAAGCGGCAATAGCGAGACACAGAGGCATGTGATTGTGCAAAGGGCATGCCTCTGTGTTCTCTTAAGATTTAAAATACCCACCTCTGGTTCTCTTTAATGCGTTGGTATGCATTAGTGTGCGTTAGTATGCGTTAGTACGTTTTTTCCATAGCAGCGCATTGTGAAAAAGCTTTCAGTTAAAATATGTATAATGGGAACTGTGCCATAGGAAAACATGGGCATTCTTTTGAAAATCAGTTTTCTTTCAGTTATAACTGTGAGCAGCTGATTCAGTGTAAAAGGGCCCTTAGGAAAGATTTCAGTGTAGGAAAACAGTAACTAAATAATGTATACATATTGTAAAAAAATAAGCAATTTTATGATGTTATTTTCAGTCCAGTTCCTCTTTAAACACTGCACCTCAGGACATGCCACACTCTAGGTTGTGTCCCCTTGCTGGGAAAGCGCAAAAAAAAAAAAAATACACCAAATGAACTTTGAACAAAATAAGGTAACCGTGCCATACAAAATTGATGCGGAACAGACCTAGACGCAACACGCGGAAAAGCGGCGGACACCTGAGGTGAAAGAGGCGGAGGAGACTAACTGAGCGCACGGCAGTATAGGCGTTTCCAGAAGCTAGCAGGGGGACTGAGTCTGTCAGGCGGCCAACAGAGCAGGGAAGCATAGCCGGCCTTTGACCTGAGCAACCGGAGCGATCGCTCAGGGCGCCGGCTTCCTAGGGGGCGCCTATTGCTGGTTACCTTTACTGAGGGCACCAACACCTGGCTACCTATACTGGAGACACCTACGCCTGGCTACCTATGGGGGCGATGGAGACCTTCAACTGACTACCTATACTGGGGGCACCTATGCTTGGCAACCTATATTGAGGGCACCTACACATGAGAGCCTATACTGGGGGCACCTATACCTGGCTACCTACCTATACTGAGTCGGAAGGATTTTTTTTTTTCAGGGGGGTGCACTGTGGCTATAACACGTGGTGAAAATTGTCAGTGCTGTGCTATTTTATTATTATTATTATTATTATTTATTGTATAAGTGGGGGGGGGGGGGGCTGCTAACTGTCCCACTTTTATTAATATTCCTGAAAGATTCTAGTCTTCATTTTGAACTGTATTCCGGATAATGCACTCTTTCCATCCATTTGTGGTTATTAATAGTATTTTTTGTATTATACACGTGTCATGGAGATCTGAGCATTTGCCGTGATGTGTCACAATGTCAAAAAGGTTGAGAACCACTGTCCAAGGAGATATCTTAGAAGAAAAGGTGACTTGCATATGGGTGTGTGTGTGTGTGTGTGTGTGTGTGTGTGTGCGCGCATGCGTGAAGAGGATAAAGAGGGGCACAAAAATCAGGTTTCGCTCAGGGCACTGTGAAACCTAAGGCCGGCCCTGCAGGGGAGAGCCCGTGTAAAAACTCAGAGCTCATGACATTTTAAGGAATATGTAAGTGCAATAGAATTTTATACTTTTATTTAATGATAACAGTATTACACTATGTGAGGCCTTTTTATTGAGGGACGCTGATGTAGAGGTAATAACAGTTTGGAGGAAGGTATCAAAATAAAGCCAGAATGGTGAGGGACGACCAGGGAATGGTCCCAAGGCCCCATTAGACCTGACAGTCGGTCTTCACACACGGTGAGTCGCTCACTAGGGTGAGGGGGTGGCTGTCTATCTGAAGAGTCCATTCTGGGACTGTATGAGGGTGATAATCTAATCCAAGGAGTTGATTTTCCAATGGCACAGTAAGCTGTTTTGTTTGGGGCTGCTGATCTCATGAACTATATGTGATACTGTTGTTGTGGACTGAACTCACTACCTTTATTTGTATTTTGAATTGATGTGCTTGTATGAATTCATATCATTGCAATTAGGCCAACACACTAATAGTGTTCTTCTCCCTTAAAGGGACCCCCGCTAGCAATATCTATGGGCACCAACCTCTTATATATACAGTATACTGTATACACCTCTAGGCGTTCTAGTGCCACACCCCGAGTCATGCATGCCACAAAAAATCCATAAACAAAAGATGTAGTTTTATAATTCATACCAAATGGGTCATTTCTATCATCATTATGTTTCCTTAATATTAACATTTGGAAATAAGAAGTGAATCAATTTAAATGATGGGAATAAAGAGTTTATTAAACTAATTTTTTAAGTAGAAAAAAATATATACAGTATATACTGTATTTTTGGACTATAAGACTCACTTTTTCTCCAACAAAAGTGGGGGGAAAAAAGTCACTGCGTCTTCTAGTCCTAATGCAGGGAGTTCCTGACTTGTGAACGCCTCCCAATACCCACCACAATGTCGGGTACTCCCTGTACTGTGCCCATGCAGAGGAGGACACAGGGGGACACAAAGGGGCATAGAGGAGGACACAAGGGTGACACAAAGGAGCATAGAGGTGGACACGAGAACAGAGGCATACACATGGGGGACACAAGAGGGCACAAGGAGGACAGAGGGGGACACAAAAGGTACAAGGGGCATGAGGTACAAAGGGGGCATAATCCACAAGATGCCCCTTCACCATGGATGCACCAGGTTTAGTATATATATATTTTTCCCTGTCTTTTGTCCTCTAAACATAGGTGCATCTTATGGTCAGGAGCGTTTTATAGTCCGAAAATAACGGTATATATTTACTCAGATCTTTACATCAGTCCTGAAAGAGGAACAAATGAGGAAGAAAGAGGGATTTGGTTCCCATAGAGAAACTGTCCCTCCAGAAGATAGGCAGTTGGAAGCTGTGGTCAACAGAGACAAACAATTACTTATTTTACAGACATCACAAAGAAGGAAAATTACTCCATAATAAGTGTTTCCAGGAAAAGATATGAGGAATATTTCTACAACTATGGAAGAGCTGAGCTGGGTTTATTTTAGCAGTTGCTATTTCTTGTGATATGCAATCTGATTTTTGTCTTGGCAGTTGCAGTCTAGCATTCTTTGAATCTTGTAAAGATTTATGCTTTTCACACAATTTATGCTACTGTTTTTTCCAGTCTGAATCATTGCAGGTATCACTTTTACATTTTAAGTCGATTCACGCTGACAGTTTAATTCTGCTGGCTACTCAGCAGTGGAAAATCAGCAGTTTGTCACTTCTTGTACACATTTCTGGGAAGCGACTTTGAGTCATGAGGTCAAAACTATGAAAAAAACTATTCAGCATGCCAGAGATAGATAACAGGTACGGATATATTATAATCTTACAGAATACCTGAGGCGGGGTAAATTGGACCTACCTAGGGTTTCTTCCAGCCACTTGCAGTTCATTAGGTCACGTGGAGTCCTCCTGATCCCCTTCAAAAGACTACTCGCAGGAGTTGAGGGATACTGTGCAAACATGGCCCTGGCTGCACACTTCCTAAATCATGCTCCCATTGTTGGGATTTCTCTGTGCATGTGCAGTTTGTAAAGATTTGAACTGTGCATGCGCATATCATGGAGGTGTGCAGCCGGGACCAAGCATGCACAATCGGCGATCATTTGAAAGTAAATTTCGGCACACTGGAGGGGATCGGGGGGGGTTTCTGATGGACCTAACAGACGGCGGCAGGCTGTACATGAAAAAGGGTTCCCCAAAATTTGGTGCCCAGAAATAGCAGATAGTAAAAATTGGTTAATATACCAATATTTTACCCTTGCAGTGCTAATGATGGTAGTAAAATATCAGTAATAGATACCAACATTTTACTACAGCTAAACCTAACTTATTCTCACACTAAATCTTCAGTCTACCAATGCCTAACCTTTGTAAAGGGTTCTTTACAGTAAGAGTGATTGGAATGTATCGCCACAGGAAGTAGTTATGGCAAATTATATGTCTGCGTTTAAGGGGTCTTAGATGCTTTCCTTGTGTTGAAAGACATCCATGGCAATAATTATTAGGTAATGCCTAGTGGTGTTGATCTGGAGTTGGGAAGTATTTTTTCCCTTTTGGGGCTAATTGGACCATGCGTTATACAGGGGTTTTTTTTGCCTTCCTCTGGATGAACAGGGATATGTGAGGATGCAGGCTGGTGTTGTACTTTATTTACCGCTTGAACTTGCTGGACGTTTGTCTTTTTTTCAACCCAAATAACTATGTAACTACTGTATGTAACCTTAAAGAGGAGCTGTTAGGTATAAGGTCTCAGAGAAAATAAACACATATATCAGTAGCTAAAGGTTGGCTGTACTTACATTACATATGCATTTCACTGTCCACGTTTGTACTTCACAGAATTTGTATATAGTATATGCAGAGATTCATGCTCCTGACAGCTCATGGCAGGTTCCATGTTTGTCTGTCTCCTATGAAGCCAAATGTGTCGTCATGTCCTGCCTGCTTCCTGATCACAGAAAAGCTCGTACTGAATAACACTAGTGTGCAGTGAATATTAATTAACCATGTGGCTAGGAACAATAGCGGACTCCTGCAGTGTACTCTGCCCGGAGATTTTTCAGTGCTGTGCGCTGGACTGAGTTACAAGCTGCTGAAACTTGATCCTGTACTTCTCATTAGCAGCCGAGGGGAGGGCCCCAGAATGCTTTGCAGTATGGTATGCGGCTTGTGTCCTCTTAAGAGCTTGGGTCTAACAGCTTTGCTGATAAGCACACATCAAATGAAAGAGAGATTTTTATCTTCACTATTGCCTTTTTGGCTTCCTTCTAAACTGTTTAACACAGGAGAATAGAGGTTTAAATTAGCTTCTGCAGCCTGACAGTTACTCTTTAAACACCCTCCCACCCACACCGAAACTTAACTGCCCTTCCCCACAGCTAACCTTACCCGTCCTCCTCCAAGGCTTACCTTAACTGTCCCCCTCACGGCTAACCTTAACCTTCCCTCCTCTCACACACACACCTAACCTTAACCCCCCAAATGCTAATTGTTGGGCTCTGCCATGGCCACCCATTAAAATACCGGCAATGTGGAGAAGTTTAGGTGCCGGAGCCATCCGCAATTCAAACTACAGGTACAAATAGTGGGCCTTTGCAGCAGAACGGAGTGGCACGGTAGGGATCAGGAGGAGCAGTAAGCATCAGCACTAATGCCCACATGTTGCGGTAGCCTCTGTTTTAGCAGACCTCTCCAGCTCGAGTATCATTTAAAATGAATGTATGAAGTTAGTATATTTATTTTCCTTATTAGAACTAAAACTGGATACTTAAAAATTATTACTAATCCATATTAATGTTTTCTAAATAAACATTTTAGTATGACCTCCTAAAGTGGAACTATAGTCAGAATATTCCCTATGTTCTAATAGGTGAGCCACACCATAATCATAGAACAATAGACAACGATTGTCTGGTCGATAGTTACTGAAAAATGTACTAACACACCATTTCCCTTGCACATTCCTAGTGGTCCTAGTTTGCCATGAGCTTACTGGGCACTCTTGGCAACTGCAGTTGATAAGAGTGAGTAAAGCCTAGCAAAAAGGAAGAGGGGGGGGGGGGGGGGGGGTTGCAGGATTGAGTATGACTATAAGCAGTGGAAAGAAAATTTGCCGCACTGCAAGAGTTTTGGACAATGGCAGTTTCCAGCCCTCCTGTATTCCACGATAGAGAAGGAAGTTTCTATTGAATGTTATGCTAGACCGGAATTCTGCTTTAACAGAAGTGGCAAAACACAACTGTAGATAACTGAAAGAGGGGAGTGATGATCTCCTATAGCTCACTGCAGGGTTTATTACACATTGGATTGATCGAACACAGTATGATTTACTTCTCTAGCTTTATGTAAGAACATGATGTATTCTGATATGCTCAGCAAGCCATAGAACATCACCATAGTGGTTCAGCCAATACTTCAATAAAATTACCAGCTCAGATACAAAGTGAGAGACACTCTTTCACAGATTGCATTGTTTATGAGGTATTTCACAGATTGTAGTGTTTATGGGGTAGTTGGATTAGTCCTTTGAAATTGTTTCTCCCTGGTCAAATGCAGTTATTTGTCTGGTGACCTGCAAAACCATTGGCCATGGTCCTGGATCATTGATGGACTTTCATGAACAGTAAGATTATTGTTGAACTGTGAGATATCATCTTATGAGATGGTTCTGCTGTTAATTAATTATAAGCTGTATACAGATATGGGGAGTGAATCATGTGTCATGCAGGGATGCTCGGATGTGCCTCATCCACGAATTCGGCAATCCGCGTGGTTGCAAAAAAAAATCCGCATTCGGCCCCGCCGCATGTGGATTTTAGTCCGCGTCCACGCAACCACGCGGATTTTCTGCCGTGAATGGCGTAATCACGCGTGGATTCCCGCCCGGAGGCGGATTTTCTTTTAACGTTAAAGGGATACTGTAGGGGGTCAGGGGAAAATGAGCTGAACTTACCCGGGGCTTCTAATGGTCCCCCGCAGACATCCTGTGCCCGCGCAGCCACTCACCGATGCTCCGGCCCCGCCTCCGGTCCACTTCTGGAATTTCTGACTTTAAAGTCAGAAAACCACTGCGCCTGCGTTGCCGTGTCCTCGATCCCGCTGATGTCATCAAGAGCGCACAGCGCAGGCCCAGTATGGTCTGTGTCTGCGCAGTACACTCCTGGTGACATCAGCGGGAGCGAGGACACGGCAACGCAGGCGCAGTGGTTTTCTGACTTTAAAGTCAGAAATTCCAGAAGTGGACCGGAGGCGGGGCCGGAGCATCGGTGAGCGGCTGCGCGGGCACAGGATGTCTGCGGGGGACCATTAGAAGCCCCGGGTAAGTTCAGCTCATTTTCCCCCTACCCCCCTACAGTATCCCTTTAATAACAAAGCCCCCATACATGCTACAATCCCCCAAATTGCATGGATTATCGAGGTGATAAGGGGCAACATAACTTCAACATAAAAAATGCCCCAAAATTTTTTTTCTCTAGAGAAAATGGATTTTAAAGTGAAATCAACACTTTAAATGGGGCTATTAATTGGTAATAAGTGGTTTTAAAAAGGGATATACGCGTTAAGCAGTCAAAGAGGTGAAGGCGAGTTTCAATGGCACTTGGCGGCGAAGGTACCGCTGGAGGAGGATGAGTGGCTGACGCCAAAAAGGCCCCAGAGAGGTTTTTGTAATTTTTTTTTTTTTTTTTTTTTGCAGCAATTAGCAATGACATCGCAGCAGAGTTGTCAGTGGACACGGGCAGTGTGAACGCAGAGTGCAGTGGTGGTAGCGACTGAGTCAGGAGAAGGACTATGCGGGCGGTCAGTTCAGCAGCACAGAAGGACCACGGCAACATACTGGTAGTAGTAGTAGCAGCACAGCGTCATAGTGCTGGCCAAAAAATTAAATGCACCCGGTGACCCGGGCAGTGTGAACGCAGACAGAGTACATTGGTGGAAGCGAGTGAGTCAGGAGGAGGAGGACAATGCCGGTGGTCAATTCAGCAGCACAGAAGGACCATGGCAACATACTGGTGGTAGTAGTAGCAGCACAGCGTCATAGTGCTGGCCAAAAAATTAAATGCACCCGGTGACCCGGGCAGTGTGAACGCAGACAGAGTACATTGGTGGAAGCGACTGAGTCAGGAGGAGGAGGACAATGCGGGCGGTCAGTTCAGCAGCAGCAGCACAGAAGGACCATGGCAACATACTGGTGGTAGTAGTAGTAGCACAGTGTCATAGTGCTGGCCAAAAAATTAAATGCACCCGGTGACCCGGGCAGTGATAACGCAGACAGAGTGCATTGGTGGTACCGTGGTAGCGACTGAGTCAGGAGGAGGAGGAGGACAAAGCGGTCGTTCAGTTCAGCAGCAGCAGCAGCACAGAAGGACCATGGCAACATACTGGTGGTAGTAGTAGCAGCACAGCGTCATAGTGCTGGCCAAAAAATTAAATGCACCCGGTGACCCGGGCAGTGATAACGCAGACAGAGTACATTGGTGGTACCGTCGTAGCGACTGAGTCAGGAGGAGGAGGAGGACAAAGCGGGCGTTCAGTTCAGCAGCAGCAGCACAGAAGGACCATGGCAACATACTGGTGCTAGTAGTAGCAGCACAGCGTCATAGTGCTGGCCAAAAAATTAAATGCACCCGGTGACCCGGGCAGTGATAACGCAGACAGAGTGCATTGGTGGCACAGTACAAGGTCACTGAAGGATGCAGTGGGCACAGCAGTGGGCACTGGATATACAACTAGGTCACTGAAGGATGCAGTGGGCACAGTACAAGGTCACTGAAGGATGCAGTGGGCACAGCAGTGGGCACTGGATATACAACTAGGTCACTGAAGGATGCAGTGGGCACAGTACAAGGTCACTGAAGGATGCAGTGGGCACAGCAGTGGGCACTGGATATACAACTAGGTCACTGAAGGATGCAGTGGGCACAGTACAAGGTCACTGAAGGATGCAGTGGGCACAGCAGTGGGCACTGGATATACAACTAGGTCACTGAAGGATGCAGTGGGCACAGTACAAGGTCACTGAAGGATGCAGTGGGCACAGCAGTGGGCACTGGATATACAACTAGGTCACTGAAGGATGCAGTGGGCACAGTACAAGGTCACTGAAGGATGCAGTGGGCACAGTACAAGGTCACTAAAGGATGCAGTGGGCACAGCAGTGGGCACTGGATATACAACTAGGTCACTGAAGGATGCAGTGGGCACAGTACATGGTCACTGAAGGATGCAGTGGGCACAGCAGTGGGCACTGGATATACAACTAGGTCACTGAAGGATGCAGTGAGCACAGTACAAGGTCACTGAAGGATGCAGTGGGCACAGCAGTGGGCACTGGATATACAACTAGGTCACTGAAGGATGCAGTGGGCACAGTACAAGGTCACTGAAGGATGCAGTGGGCACAGCAGTGGGCACTGGATATACAACTAGGTCACTGAAGGATGCAGTGGGCACAGTACAAGGTCACTGAAGGATGCAGTGGGCACAGCAGTGGGCACTGGATATACAACTAGGTCACTGAAGGATGCAGCAGTGGGCACAGTACAAGGTCACTGAAGGATGCAGTGGGCACTGGATATACAACTAGGTCACTGAAGGATGCAGCAGTGGGCACAGTACAAGGTCACTGAAGGATGCAGTGGGCACAGCAGTGGGCACTGGATATACAACTAGGTCACTGAAGGATGCAGTGGGCACAGTACAAGGTCACTGAAGGATGCAGTGGGCACAGAAGTGGGCACTGGATATACAACTAGGTCACTGAAGGATGCAGTGGGCACAGAAGGATGTCACACTGTGTAATGAGATGCTCATATGCCAGCGAGCGAGCAGTGGGCACGGCACAAGGTCACTGACAGAATGAATGAACAGCGCTGGCAGAGAGTGGCGGCGCTGGCGGTGTGACTGGCTGCCTGCAAATAGTACAAGTGTATAACTGTCACTGGAATATACAAGTGAACACTGCAGCTGCACTAACCTGCCTGCCTGCACTACACACAGATAATCCCCACTCCCACTACACTGACTACACTGCAGCACTGAACCTGCCTGCACTACACACAGTTAAATCATCACTAGACTCCCACACTACACTACACTGACTACAACTAACTACAGCAATCACTCACTGACTAGCTAACTGTGTACAGTATAAGAGCAGTATTAGCAAAAAAAAAACGCTTTGTTTTGAACACACAGTAAATGCACTTGCTCAAACAACAATGGCCTGGAGATAATCCTCTCAGCACCACAGTCTAGCAAGGACAGAGCTTTTCCATCATGGCCGCCGCTTTATATTCAGGAGGGGAGGGCATAGCTCCCCTCCTGTAATTGGTTGCTAGGGCCTGGCTGGGGCACTCTGATTGGCCTGCAATGTGTCACTTCCGCATAGTTTGACGCATTTCCGCAAACCACGACTTCAGCACCGGGTTTCACGAGCGTGAATGTGGATTTCTGTCTGCATTCACGCGAAGCCGAAGTAGATTTTCGTGGTTGAAAATCTATTCACGGCTTAGCGTGTCCGAGGCGGAATGCGTCAAAATGGTCGTGAATCCACGTGTAAGCGTGATCACGACCTGGCAGGGAGCACCACTGGTGTCATGTTCTCCCACAATCCTCTGAGTACCTGTCAAGCAGAAAAGGCTGAGGTCCTTTTCTTGAGTAGGCGCAGCTAAGACAAAGTAGGATGCTAATGTGGGACACAAGTATACTTTATTAAAAAAAAAAGACACTGAGACATCCATATAACTATTAAAGTGTACCTGAGATGGAAAAAAAGAAAAAATATAAATAACTGGGGCTTCCTCAACATCCCTCCAGGCTTATCACTCCCTCGCCGTCGTCCTCTGTCGCCTGGTTTGTCTGCAACTGCCCCCAGAAAATCCTCCAGTCGGGGCCAGTCGCTGCAGGTGCAGTCCAGCCGCACATGCTCCCGTTGCCGGGAGCGTTCTGTGCCTGCACTGGATATTCTTGGGCCAATTGCCGCAGAGCCAGGAGGCAGAGGAGGACGGCAAGGGAGCGATAAGCCTGGAGGGGTCTAGAGGAAGCCCCAGGTATTTATATTTTTTCCTTTCCTACCCCATCTCAGGTTTACTTTAATTCAGCACAGGAATATACTGTTGATTATACAGCATTCATCAGCAGAGGGAGAGGAGGTGAGAGAGATCAGTTGATGTGTTCTTCTCACAGGAACGCCTGGTTGCTTAATCCTCTTACCTCGTCTCATGTGTGGGTGATGATGGGACAGTGGGAGGAGTGTGGACAGCTTTCTCTCCAGTAAACCTTCACTGTTCTCCCAGCAGGAAATTAAACAGGCACTGTGGTGACATATAGAAGAATGTAGTACATTATTCATAATATCCACTTTTAAAAGTTATTTTCCTAGTTTCAGCATCAGAAACACTTCCTATACCTACTGTAATTTTCAGAATATAAGACGCATTTTTTCTTCCCAAAACTGGGAGGAAAAAGTGGGTGTGCTTTATATACTGAATATGCGATAAATGTTGTGCAGAGTGTGCAGGGAGCACTTACCGCATCCAGCACTGTGCTCCTTTCTCATGTCGCTCCAGTCCGGCTTCTGCAAGCGTTCCTTTTCTCTGGCACTTCCGATATAGCTGTACACAGCAGCTGCCTGCCGCTGTACAGCTCCGAGCCCTCCGTTCTGCGTGGCCTCGTAGTTCCGCATTGGTGCAGCTACTGTTACACCAGCGGTGTACCTGCGCAGGGGTCACGTCAGCCATGACCCTAGCACATGTACGGCGCTGGCTAGGCAAACTACGGCCTAAGGGCCGTATCCGTCCATTAGTGTTTTGAACCGGACCTGCTGATAGAGGGCCGGATTCATCTCCTCTTCTCCCTCCCTCTCTGCCAACAGAGTGCGATACATAATGATAAGTTTAACTCCCCCAATCACACTTTCCGGTGCCTATCTCCATAGTCACAGCAGTCATGTGACCCACTGTCAGTATGTGCCACTGTATCACAGTACATGCCAGCGTGTCACATGACGCCGCTGTGACTATAGAGCTCACCGCTGGAAAGTGCGATTGGGGGAGTTGAACCTATCATTATGCACCGCTCGCAACTCTGCAGAGAGGGAGGGAGGAAGGAGAGGGCTTCTATTGCTGCCCCATATCCCCATCTGTGAGAATTTTCATCACATCCTTTCCAGGCACAAAGCGGGGAATCTCTCCAAGAGTGACAGCAACAAAAAATATATTTTGTATAGCGGGGAAGAGTTATAAAGTCCCAGACTAGTTCATATTGCTGTACCCCGTTTCCTGTTCCCAGGATTTTCAAAGTAAAACCACAAAGGTTCTAGTGGGTGGACATGTGTGAAAGTAACTCCAGTGGAGACAAAAAAAGGCAATAAATTAAGCAATACAATAATGTAGAGCACAGGTGTCAAACTCAAACTCCAGTCCTCAAGGGTCAAATCCATGCCAGTGTTTAGGATGGACTGAGAAATGGAGAAATGTGTTCTACTTGATAAACCACACCTTTCCTGATTCAGTCCCATCAATTAATGTGAGCTGTGACAAAATAGTGTGAGGACCCCGGCCCCCAAGGACTGGAGTTCAACACCCCTGCATAGAGGCTTGATGTAAAATGTACCACAGTATACACTTTTCTTGTTGGTAGATAAATGTATTTATTTATACAGGTCTGTCTGTCAGACCTGAAAGAGGGACAAGTGTAAAACAAAGAGGAAAGGAAGGGGGTGTTGGTTCCAAAATAGGAGCTGCCCATACCCCCAACCCCCTTTCCCAGCACAAAGAGGGGCATTTGGCAGCTGTGGAATGTAATGTATTGACTACCGTATTTCGCGCCGTATAAGACGCTCCGGAATATAAGACGCACCTAGGTTTAGAGGGCAAAAACCAGGGAAAAAAAAAATACTAAACCTGGTGCGTCCGTATTCCAGGAGCGTCTTGTACATAACCTTGTGTGTCCTCATGTGTCCTCCTGTGCCCCCCACATCCTCATGTGTCCTTCTGTGTGTCCTCCTGTGCCCCCCATGTGTCCTTCTGTACCTCCCATGTGTCCTCCTGTGTGTCCTAATGTGCCCCCATGTGTCCTTCTGTGCCCCCCATGTGTCCTGTGTCCTCATGTGTCCTCCCACGTGTCCTTCTGTGCCCCTCCTGTGTGTCCTCATGTGTGCTCCAGTGCCCCCCATATGTCCTCCAGTGCCCCCCCCCATATGTCCTCCAGTGCCCCCCCCCATATGTCCTCCAGTGCCCCCCATATGTCCTCCAGTGCCCCCCATATGTCCTCCAGTGCCCCCCATATGTCCTCCACTGCCCCCCATATGTCCTCCAGTGCCCCCCCATATGTCCTCCAGTGCCCCCCTTATGTCCTCCAGTGCCCCCCATATGTCATCCAGTGCCCCCCAGCCTTCCTCCCTCCCACCTGCGTCTCCTGGCCCCCCGGATGGAGTGTTACTAGCAGCGGCAACTTACCTTTGGCAGGCTCCCGCGCTGATCCTATAGCATCGCGCTGCCCCCCGCTAGCCTCCTCTGCCTCCCCCCTCTGTATCTGGCCCCCCCGGGTGAAGGAATAAGTATCGGCAGCTTACCTCCGCAGGGCGCCCGCGATGACTGCAGACGTCCGTCTTCAGGGCACTTCTCGCTCTAGTGGCCGGCTTGAACTGATGACGCGCAGTTCAAAGCCGGCCACTAGAGCGAGAAGTGCCCTGAAGACGGACGTCTGCAGTCATCGCGGGCGCCCTGCGGAGGTAAGCTGCTGATACTTATTCCTTCACCCGGGGGGGGCCAGATACAGAGGGGGGAGGCAGAGGAGGCTAGCGGGGGGCAGCGCGATGCTATAGGATCAGCGCGGGAGCCTGCCAAAGGTAAGTTGCCGCTGCTAGTAACACTCCATCCGGGGGGGCCAGGAGACTCGGGCAGGCATGGGGAAAGCAGGCAGGGAATCCCCAACATGGCGGTGGGTCGGCGGTTCGGAACGGCGGGCGTTATTAAGTTGGGGATTCCCTGCCTTTGCCGTATAAGACGCAGGGACTTTTTCTCCCCATTTTTGGGGGAGAAAAAGTGCGTCTTATACGGCGAAAAATACGGTATGTGTGTTTTGGAACTTAGGGAAGTGCAAAGAATTTTCCATTTAAGCTACATTTACAGTGGTGCAATCCGGTGTGGCATAGCGGCCTCATTATACTGCGGCTTTCCGCAGGTGGCATCCCAACGTGTTACATGCAACTACCGCAAAACCCAAACGTTAGCAATGAAGCATACTTTTCATTGTCTGTATGCTTCACTGTATACAATGCAACACACAGATAATGCGTGGTACGACTTTCCTGTTCCATTGTGTTCGTTTTTTTTTTTACTAGGTAACACAATGTAACTCCTACTGTGAGCGTGGCCTAAAACTGATCAGTACCTGTTTGTATGTAATGTCTAAGTCAAGGAATAAAGCAGAAAGATTTGAATAAGCGATACACCTTTTTATTGTAAAAAATATTGCAATAGTATCTTACTAGCTGCTTCCGCCTCTTATCCTGGGTATTGGACCTGATCTTAAAAGCGCAATGTATGTACATCTGGACATCAGATGGAGAACTAAGTCAACAAATAGGAGATTGAATAGTTTACATCTAAAAGACTACCTACCTTTTATATAAATACCTATTGCTGTGACCAGTGTGAAAATAGAAAGTCCAAAAATAAATTCACCATTTGTAGACATAGATGGCCAGTCTTCCTCCTCTCTTTAAAGCATATTGTCAGCCATAAAATCAAATTCCATTTACCCACTGCTCTGTGTTTTGCATTACAAGCATTCCAATATAAATGTTTCTGGTGTAATGAATCTTATTTCTGTCAACCAGGCTCTTTTTGGTACATTGCAGAGGAGAGGGAAGCTTGTTATCTCCCCTCCCACATTCCTGCTCCTCACTGATTGGCTGAGGTCAGTTCAGTGTGACGCGAAGGCTGAGAAAGGAAATACACCTCACCTCTCTGCAGAAGCTGCTTAAATACATGCTGTGTTCAAATGTGTTTACAAAGCAAGCCAGATATGACAGGGCAGTTTCTAGGAGAAAAAAAGATTAGGGGAGAAAATTATGTCGGAATTGTCTTCAGTCGGAGGCAGTAAAGATGGAAAATACCTGGAACTGTGTTCTCTTTATTTACGATCTAAATTTCAATGAAATCAAAATGTGGACAGTGCAATACATATGTAAGTATTAACAAGCATTTATCTACTAATACATGTGTTTTTTTTCCCCTGGGATAGGATCGCTGTTTCTGCTGCTTTAATACTGCAACCATTTATTTTTGTACATCACTTTGACAAATGGCTCAGGTGATGTTTGTATTGCTGATCTCTTGTCTGTATGTTAGTAGTAACCGTATGTATTGCGTGTATTACACATTGTGTCTTCTCTTTTATTTTAGCCAGTCCAGTAGGATTGTAATAATCTCAGGACTTAGTGAATGAAGAAGTTGTAAGTCACTCTTCAATGACTCCAATGATTAAAGGTATTGAGTGTGATAGATGTTCTTTCCATTCGACACTTAAGGAGAAAACAGTAAATCATATTTATCATCCATAATAAATAGCCTTCTTTATATATGGCTCTCAGCGGATTTAATGTCTATTGCGATGCCTTGCTGTATGTATACACGTATGCTTATTTACACTGGCAAATGGAAATCCTTCACTTACAGAGAGGATATTATCATCCTTTCCATGAAATACCAATATCTTTCCCTGTAAAAAGCCGCGAAGATATTTCCAATATAATAAGTACCCTAGCGTACCACATCTTCTGCTGGCAAATTTACGAGTTGGAGTCCCCCCCATAGAGATTAGGGTAAACCAGATATTCAGAATGCGTTATCCTACTATTAATTGTGATGCATAAATTTTCTCCCTAATATACTTCAGTCTCCTTGGAAAGAGAAGGAGAAGCGGATAATGGGTAATAAAGTCTGGCTTAATGCTCTGGGTTTGCGGTGGGTAATTTATATCTGCTGATAGCGGCTCCCGACTCCCAATTACCCATTAGCAGCAGAGATAACAGCATGTTCACTGAGCCCCATTCAGCTTTATGAGTGGCTGCTCCCATGCAATAAATACCCAGCAGAGGACAATACCGAGCAGGCAGCCCCAGGTTACCACATTCGTTTTTTGCTCTTGTTTTTAATTGCGCATGCAATTATTGGCGATTCATTAAGAGGCTCTCTCTGGGATACAGTCCATTTTTCCACCGTCTACGGTATCTTCTTTGTAAGCAACGTTGCCTTCTACTGACTCACTCTGACGTCCGTGATTTGTTTTGTTTAGCTGATTCCCAGCCTTATTTATGCACTTGGAATAACTTGTCAGATTACGCTGAGAAGGAAAGCTGCGTCTTTGCTTAAAAGGTAAACACAGGGCAAGTACATATATTGCGTGGATTTTTACAATGCTGAAGTGAAAATAAACGTATGAGATAATGAATTGCATGTGTAGTACAGCTAAGAAATCGAACATTAGTAGCAAAGAACCCAGTCTCATATTTTCCAGTACAGGAAGAGTTAAAAAACATCACTTGTTTTCTATGCAAAAGAGCTTCTTTGAGCTCTCTTACCCAACTTGGATTGGAGACAATCCTGTTTTCTGAAGCACTTATACATCAAGGAAACAATGAAAAACAGCTTTAGATAAGGTTTTACTGCAGGGAAGTTCAAAGGGTCATTAGCTCTGCGTTTAAAATACAGAGGACTGTATGCAATTAACTTTTTCTCCTCCGTTTTCTTCTAAGAGATAATTTTTCATTTTTCTATTTAAAGTAACTTTTCAGCAATTTGCAATTGAAAAAGTATCAAAAAGCAGGTGAAAAGGTACTATCAAAGATATTTGGAGTATTTTCTTGCTTGCTGGTGGTTATCGACAAGTATGAATCTAGGAGAGAACGCAGGAGAAAAAGTTAATTGCATATGGGCCAGAGTGTTGATTCTAATTGCAGCTATGACAGGATGATGCAATATTATAAAAAAAAAGCTATATAACTGAAAATTAAATGAGACTCTTTTCTTTGCTACTAATGCTCTATTAATTATCTGTACTACACATGCAATTCATTATATTATAAGATTTCTTTTTGCTTTATTGTTACTTTAAGATTTTGGCTTAAAAATAATACACAGCCCCATTATAGGGAGGCTAGTGCATGGTTTTTTTTTTTTTTCAATAGACGTTGAGAGGAAATGGATGGCAAGGTCATCAATTCAGGGGTTCTTAATTTGTAAATAGAACTCCATGGCCCATCTTCCTCCAGTCTATCAAGGATGTTGCCTGGTAGAGACTGACCTCAGAACAATTTGTATTCTGCAAATCTGCACTATGCACGTCAATCCCAAGGCCACTATTTCTGCGTGAAATTAACAAGCAAAAAGGCCGGCTACTGGAGGTTAAATGAAGCTCATCTTCTGCAGACGCTGCCTTTGTATACGGAATGGATGGACTCTCATAGCTGCTCGGATACGTCACTTAGAGGAGAGTGAACATGTGGGATGGCTATGATCCCACTGGTTGTAGTTATCCTGCTATGGTTGGCATAAATCTATATTACTGTGGTGTCTCTAGACCCCTCTTTTGATGTATATTTAATGAAAACTGTAATATTTATCAAACTTTGGGTGTGTATGGTATAAAGGGAGGATAATACATAGTTAAGAGGAGGGCCTTCAGAAGTGAACCTCTGACTGCCACCCCTAATCACAACAAATAAAATAGCACTGCCAATGGGCCAGCAACTTAGGGTGGTATCACTATGATTGCGCTAAGCTTATTGGTCACAAACATACACCAGTAAGAGATGCCCTGACCCGCATCCCACAAAAATGTGTATAGTTTATTTTACAGTGAACCCGAGGTGCGAGTGATATGGAGGCAGACCTTTTTTATTTTTTCCGTTGAACAATACCAGTTGCCTGGCAGTCTCACTGGTCTATTTGGCTGCAGTAGTGTCTGAATAACACCAGAAACAAACATGTGGTTAAAGCGGACCTGAACTCAGAACATCCTTTCTGCTCTAAAAGATACACAAAAGCATAATAACCTTTAACCCCCTTGCCGTTCCAATTCTGGCGGCAAGGGGGCAGCACAGCACTTTTTTAAAAACATTTTTTTTTAAATCATGTAGTGAGCCCAGGGCTTGCTACATGATAGCCGCTGACAAGCGGCATCCCCCTACCTACTCCAATCGCCTTAGGCGATCAGAGTAAGCAGGAAATCCCGTTCAGAACGGGATTTCCTGCTGGGCTTCCTCGGTCGCCATGGCGACCGGGCGGGATGACGTCATAGACGTCGGGACGTCAGAGGGAATCCCGATCCACTCCTCAGCGCTGCCTGGCACTGATTAGCCAGGCTGCGCAAGGGGTCTGGAGAGGGGGCGGCACGGCGGGTAGCGGCGAATCGGCGGCGAGTGGCGGCGATCGGAAAATGCACGCAGCTAGCAAAGTGCCAGCTGCGTGCAGTAAAAAAAAATGGTTAAATCGGCCCAGCGGGGCCGGAGAAATCCTTCTGCGCAGGTTACCCCAAGCTGAGCTCGGGATAACCGGCAAGGAGGTTAAACAAAAAACATGTTTTTGTTACAGCCAATACAAATCCTAAAATAAATCTGCACTATTTCTACATCCTGATTCATGAAAGCAGACATATTGTTAACAGCCTGTGCCTTCAAATGGGCTTATCTGCCATCTCTGCCATAGGCAGTCATGTGACACAGGGGAGAGATCAGATTACAACTTGTGATTAGACACAGATGAGGGGGGAATTAGACAGGCTAAACTCTCTAAATACATACAGGGTGCATTTCTCCACGTTTTCCTTCTGTCCTGTGCAAGAGTTCAGGTCCACTTTAATCTTGTCAGATCTTACAATAATGTCAGAAACACCTGATCTGCTGCATGCTTGTTCAGGGCCTGTGGCTAAAAGTATTCGAGGCAGAGGATCAGCAGGATAGCCAGGCAACTGGTATTGCTTAAAAGGAAATTAATATGGCAGCCTTTATATCCGTCTCGCTTTAGTTGTCCTTTAAATATTATTGACAGCTGCATTAAAAACTTAATGGAAATATGCTTTCAGGCTAATGCTTCCAAATTGTAGGTGGTCTAAAGAGTGTATTTGTTTTCCCACTGACATAGTGTACCACAATTGGAATATTTCTGCCTATACTTCAGCAGGACAGAGATGGGGAATTTGAGATAATGTTCAACAAAGGATTGTCTCATTACACTTAAAATGCCCATTATGGTGTAAAAACTGACCTTACATCATAAAATCATGATTGCACAATTTCCAATATAACTAAATCCTACCAAAACAATGTATTGACTCTGTTTACCATTGTGGTATGCACATATGTAAGGCGGTGTAATGATGATATATGATCGTATAGTTCAGCGTTATTAAAAAGCACCGTGCAGAGTATATGTTCAATGTTTACCTTGAGCATACTCTCACAGGTTGCTTAGCAGGTTGCTTTTCTAGTTACTAATGACATTTACTCCTAACAACCCCTTCTTGATGTCTAAACTAACCCTGCACCCATGGTTAACTCCTTCCTTATGTCCTACACCAACCTCACCCACCAATGTTAACACCTTTCTGATGCCTAACCCTAACAGATAAACCAACCTTTCACTAACCTATCTACAACAATATCTCTCCAAACCCTAACCGATAGTCTGTCATCTTTAACCCTATCAAGCTCTGAGGGATAAAATATTTTGAGGCAGCACTTTGGCTTAATAACAACAACAACCATGTACTGGTGCCCAAAATAACCATTTGGCTGAAATCTTCTCAGTGCATCTACTATTTTATAACCAGGCACCAGCACCCAAAGACTAGTGATACAATAAGCTTGTATGATCGATGACCAGGCCAGGCACCATCAACCAAAGACTAGTGGTACAGTAAGCCTGTATGATCTGTAACCAGGCACCATCACCCAAAGACTAGTGGTACAGTAAGCCTGTATGATCTGTAACCAGGCACCATCACCCAAAGACTAGTGGCACAATAAGCCTGTATGATCTATAACCAGACATCAGCACCCAAAGACAATAAGCCTGTGTGATCTATTGTAACTTTATGCTATTGATTATGCTATAGTGTATGTGTGCTTGGAATAACATAATTTTCCATTGTCTTTTAACACCCATAGGCCTCGATTCATCATTGTCTTTGTGATAGCTTTTTCCAGTTCGTTAAATTACCGAATTCAAAGTTTATCGATTTCTAGTTGTATTCATCAAGGTTTTCCTGCATTCGGTGTGTATTCGATAAAATATCGATAACAATGCGGTAACCATTCGGTAACGTGTCGATATTTCCATTTTACTGCGGTAATTTAACACAAGGCCATAAGATTCCCATTGAATTGTGGGTAAAAAAGCAGTCCTTTGAACACCACATAGCAACATTCCGAATAGGGCTTAACACCTGGACCAGGATTCTGGAAGTGGTTTGGGACAATTCCACAATTTTGCCAGCTATGGCTTGATAGGAGCCTTTTCTAAAAAAAAATGCAGTGCAGCTAGCAATTTAGTTAACCCTGGCACTGCCTGTGTTTTCTTACAAGATGATTCAAGAGAAATGCAGATGTCCTGGTATAGCAAATAAATCCATTCTCTTGCAAATTGATGTAGTTCTAGACCTTATTCTTGCCCTTCTGCGCCTTTGAATCGCTCTCAGCTGATACCTAATCACTTCAAATGGCTCCATCTTCTCTGTCAGCAATGATCTGACAGGAATAACGACAGAGCAGTGAAGGAGATAACGAATTCTAAGTTTACAGCTAAACCACGCCCACTTTCATTTTCATGAATTGGCGCTTTCTTCTGTTTTACCGCATTATTACCGAATGATTACCGAATGCTCGCTAACAGCTGTAGATAACTAAAATCAATCCTAAAATCAACTTATCGAGTTTGGTATTTTACCGAGCTGTCGGTAATTGATTCGATAAGTCTTGATGAATCGAGTCCATAGAGCATTGCTAAGCTTGATGAAAACTAATCCTTACCAAAATGTCAGTCTAAATGTATCATGTTTCCCATGAGTTCCAAGATCAGTGAGTACTTACTTTCCTCCCTTATGGCATATAATAAGGTTGTTTTACTAATGTTATACAGAGCTTAAAGTGGTCTAACACCCAGCATTTCAACTTTGCTTTAAAAGATTGCTTACAGCTTATAAACTATTATGCCAGATTTTTTTTTTAGCAGAAATTCACTGAATGGATTAAACATGACATTTTAGTGCTGCATTTAGCTAGAAATCCTCCTCCTCGCTTGCTTGTTTAGTTACAAATGTATCTATCTACAATATAACAAACAAACACTGCTCTGAGAGAACAAAGAGGGCTTCCCCGGCAGGCTTTTCAAAGGTCTATTTGTATTCCAAATAAAGATACATTTTGTAACTAAAGATAAGAACGGATGCGGATTCCTAGTTAAATCCAACACTAAAATGTCATGTTTAACCCATTCAGTGAATTTCTGCTTAAAAAAAAATCTGGCATAATAGTTTGTAAGCTGTAAGCAATCTTTTAAAGCAAAGTTGTAATGCTGGGTGTTAAACCGCTTTAAATAACACAACCTGGACTGGGTTGTGTAAAAACTGTTTGCTACAGATGGGTTGTGTAAAAACTGTTTGCTACAGACTTGAAAAGTTCTTACTACAGTTGAGTTCATGCAAATACAATAGCACCAGAGCAGGGACAAGGTCCTTCAGCACACAAGGCTGACACACCAAAGTGCGCCCCTCCATCCCTCCCACCCCAGCCGTCACACACTGATTACTATTAGACTAAGAGGGCCACAGGGCCCATAACCTCCCCAACACCTTAATATCTAGTTATCTGGCTTGCGGTCACTGCTATGTATCCCCTTTTCTTATTTCTTTCTGCTTCATACACAATTAGGAATGACAGCTGAATGAATTGTGCGCCCCCTCCTACACTGCACCCTGAGGCTGGAGCCTCTCCAGCCTATGCCTCGGCAAGGCCCTGGATAGCACATATCACTGCCCCTAATCTATTAGCACAACAAACATCTCTGTGTTACAGTTACAAGCAAGCTTTGTGATCGACAGTTCTTCAGGTTATCCTGCTGTCCCCAAGGCTTATCCTTTCCCAGGACCCATCTGCAGGCATCCATCTTATCAATTAGGAGGGAGATGAAAGGGACGACCTTGCAAAGTACGACAGAGCAGGCGGGTGAGTGAGAGAACAATGCTATTGGCAACAAGCTGATCACTTGCCAAGCAGGGGCTGCTGTACACACCTCATCAGTTGAGATTATTTTGGAGCTCTCTAAGTTTTGGGGTTGGGAGGGAGGAGTTAGCTGCTAAATGAGGAGGATTGTTAGTATTTTACATTTAGAGATGGTCTATAGGTGCAAAAGGTGGTTGTATGGTATAGATTTTTGCACTGGGAGTAGTCCTATTTTATCAGGTTACTAGGCCCTATAAAAATCTTGAATGTTGAGAGGGACATTTGTGAAGGAGAACTATGACTAAGATTACACAATGCATTGTGGTATGCTGACTGATGGCATGAAGCTGTTGCATGCATTGTCTTTTTTTGCCGAAAGTAGCACTTTAAAGACTCTTAGCCACCTTGCGATTCTTTGCGCTATTCTTCCAATGACCGGCAATATTTTGAGTGACAACTGATTGTTTCCATGTTCTTGTGATGTGGGTACGAGTGTGTGAGTATGACGTATGACGCTTTGCGACACGGGGCGATAACGATCGTCTTGGCGGATTGGACCTTTAAGATCTCCGGCGACTCCTGTACAAAGTGCTGCAATCATTTGAGTTGTTATTTGCACCCGTTGTGTACCATCGCATGTGCCTACGAATAGATTGGGGAACCTCGTTCATCAGGAGGCATTGCTGAGAGGTTCCCCAATCCATCGGCAGGTGAGTATCTAGCTTAAGCTTCTGACATTTGCTACTTGTGATATGGGTTGCTGCACTTCATTATTCTTTGCAATGTGTTAAGTCAAAAGATGCCGTTTATGATGTCAGTTGATAAGTGATGACATTCCCTTTGCTATTGCTTTCATTTGATGAAATGCGACAGATACAGTATAGCTGCTGTTACAGTACAAAAGTCTGCATGTGTTCCGTTCTGTTAAACTAAAAAAAAAGCCAGCAAAAAGAAGCAGGGGGGGGGGGAGGGCTGATGGGCTTTAAAAACTGTCAGAAACAAAAGAGAGAGAAGAAGAAGAAACTGGGAAGAAGAGATGTGGCAGTAACAAAGATCTGTGTGGAAATACCAGCAAAAATAAAGAAATAAAACAGGCAAGGAGATAAGTGACAGAATAATCCCATAAAAGCAAATTCAAAAGAAGAGAACGAACAATGAGTGGAAGCCGGAAATTTTTATGAGCAGGCTTCAACAATGTCACATGTTTGCATTTAGTGCTACCTATCTTTCTATACTATTATCTGATACCCTAATCAGGTTTCCGAGCTATTGTGATGGCAGAATATTGTACTTCATTTGTCGTTCCGTATAACACGCTCCTCCGCCTTCCTTCCCTGCCTTTTATACCCATTGGCGTCTCTTATTTCTTATTTTCCTCTTTTTCTGTCCATCAGACTTCATATTCCGTTTTTGCAACCTTGCTTCCCTCCCCCTTCAGTGAAGTGAAAAATGTTTGAAATATACCAAGGCGACATAATAAGTATTGAGTCCGTTACCACGACAACCTCTGAGCAGGTGAGAAAAGGCAGCGGCCTAAAACTGAGCATTGCAGCACCTCCTTACACTCTGTGGATAAAGCCCCAAGCATCATGGTCCGTACAGACAGGCAGGGCAGAGGCTTGTATCCCTCACCACAGGGCCTGCTGTACTGACGTATACTACGGATAGGATAAAAGGAGTGTAAGTCACAAGATGAAGAAGGAGCCAATCTAATCATTTAATAGTGAAACTTAGAAGCATCTCCCACAACATTGCTGTAGCTGTAACCTTCAGAATAAAATCTAATCTGGCTGCAGACAATGCAATAAAGCCTTTCAGCGTGCGGTGTGCCTGAAGCAGTGTATTTCAGCAAGCTAAGTGATCCAAGGATTATATAAAACATAGCAAGATCCAGTTTATTTCCCTATCGACCAGGCTGACCGGTCTTCAGCCTATCCGTCTTCTATCCACTCCAAACCTTCACATTACATTTAGCATTTCCCTAATAAAGGGAAGGCTGCTGATAGTATGAGAACATTGGCTTGCTGTGCACATACATTTCATCTTATTTTTATTACCCCGTGTGCTTCTGTACATACAAATCTATTTTTACTTCCATCCAAAAAATAAATATTTCAAGGTACATGGGAATACATTTATTCCAGCGATCATCCCTGAATTGCTTCTCCTGCGACTTAAAGGGAAAATGGATCCATTTGTGACTTCTTGATAATTTTCATCTTTTTCTTATTTTCATGATGTTAGTTATTTACGTGTTATCCTGTTCATGTGCATGTTTTATTTATTTATTCCAGTTTTGATTTTTAAATGAGTTGTAGTGCTTGGTTGTTGTTGTTTTTTTTTTTTTTTTTTATATGTATAGTTCCTCCCTTGTGTCCTTCAGCATGTGTGGATTATACAACTATTCATGTATACGCCATCACCAGGGTAAAGGAAGAAACCCATGCATAGAAAAGCCGTTATATATTGCCCCCGTGTACATAAGCGGAACAATACAGAAAAAGTTAGGATGCTGGCAAGGGCAATAAGGAAGTGTTACACAAAACTGATGTATAAAAAAAAAATACAGAAGCTAATATATACAGTAAACAATTACAGAAGGATCAATCTATCTTAATAGTTACAAATGTATAGCTTTATGTTGTGATAATTAGTAAGACTAATTCTGAATAGTGCATTGGTTATGGAGACCAGGGTTCTAATCTCAGCTCTTCCTATTCAGTAAGCCAGTACCTCTTTAGTAAGAAATCCTTGGGCAAGACTCCCTAACTGCAGGATGGCTTACTGAGTTCGCCCTTAGTGGCTGCAGTTAAAGCCTACCCAAAGGTGCCCTGTAGAAGTAATGAAACATATTCTAGAACAGAAGAGGATGTCAATCAAATGTCAGTTAAAGAGGAACTCCAGCCTAAACAAACATACTGTCATTAAGTTACATTAGTTATGTTAATTAAAATACATAGGTAATATAATCTCTTACCCACACTGTTTTAAAAGAACAGGCAAATGTTTGATTTCATGATGGCAGCGATCTTTTTGGTTGAAAGGAGGTGACAGGGAGCATGAGACACAGTTCCAACTGTCCTGTGTCCCGAGCACCTCTCCCAGTTGCTAGTTAACGTGAATAACAACATAGGAAATCACATCATGCTCTGCACAGCATCAGGGAAAAAAAGCCTAGGCTTTTTTTCTTTGATGGGTGGAGCTAAACTAAAAATGCAGCTAAAAATGATCCTTTGGTAAGAAAAACAAAGTTCTGATGCTGTGAAACTGTTAAAGAAACACCAAGCCTTTTCAGTTGTGCTGAGTAGAGGTTCACTTTAAGTAGCAGTGGATCATGTGGTTGGGGTTCACAAGTAATCCCCTCTTTTGTAAGACTCACTCAGCCAGTCCGCTATTGTGTAAGGTCATACAGTTGTGCCATTTCCATCTCACATCAAGTCTTCTGACTATAGCCTGGAAAATACAAAGCCAAGACAATCATCCTTCTTGAGAATCCAGCATGTGTACTGCTGCCTCATGATGTCCTTCAGTGATCTGCTGACTGTGCATTTTCTCCCTTGGTGTAGCCCACTGTCATGCCTCCTTCCCTTTCCATAGAATAGCATACTATAGTCGAGCAGCATTTCTGTACAGTGTACATTCTTTGAACTGTCACTGTAATGATCAAAAGAATGTTAGAGCAATAGATATTTACAGTGTCTGTAAGAGTATCAGGACACATTGGGAAAGGAAGTGCTGATTGATTGTGGAATTCCCGCTATGGTGTTTGAGTATGACTACTAGAGAAGAATACAGGGATAAGCAGTTGCAGCCAGCCCTCTGTCATCACACCACACACTTAAAAGACAGCTATGCATGTAAACTACTGTTTTTAAATGCTGTATGCTAGGGCACACATTACCTCAAGTACTAAGAACAATTTCTTTCTTCACACAGCTCTGCCTCTCTTCTATATAAACCCGTCCCCCCCCCATTTCCATATAAGGAAAGTGCCGGCTCTGCAGGGGACTGGACCATGTTCATTCACAAAGGGGTTGCTACCAACTCCTTAGTGTATAGTCAAGAATCACCTTGCTGAAAGAGTCTTATTGAGGTGGTTGGTAAGGGCTTAAGTTTCCAGCTTTGTGTGTTTATTGTCTTCACTTCTCGGACTGCTCACAGAGGCATTAACATTGTCTTTATCAGGGTGTCTCCCCCCTCCCAGCATGGGCCAGAAGTGTAACATCACAAGCAGCCAATCAGGGTTGGTGTACACATATATATCCCCATCTGCTAGTTATATTACAGCACACGCTATTTGTTACCTCTTCTGATCAGTCTGTTTTATAATAATCATACTCTTGGGGGGGGCGGGAGGTGTCTGATGGAAAATTGGATCGTGTGTATCAGGCATTAAATTCATTTTCTACTGCAGCTTTGTCAGCCACTGGACTGTGCTGAGTTGAGCCCAGCTTTCTGATTGTTCTTTTATCTCTGAATGCAGGAAGTAAGACTTGAGAGGGCTTCAGTGTTCAAGCTACAGAAAAAGAGATTCTGGAAATTATCAGTCAGTCTGAAAATAAAAAGTGTGGTGCCTACATATTAAACAAGACATTACATCATTATGCAAGATGGCAGTTTCCCCATCAGCTGAATGTGATAGGGGGGGGGGGGGGGGGGGGGGAGTTGTGTTTTTCACTTAGATGATATTACTTTTCGCAAAAGGTAGATAGTATAACTATATAAATATATGTTCAATACAGAGCTGGGAGATTGTTTTTTTTCTAATTGTATGGTATGCTAGACTTTAATTCTGCTTTAACGCTATTGCACTGTGGGCAAGCAGAGACTATCACAGTTTGCCACTGACTACACACATTGACAAAAATCAACAGCCCTGTGCTGCCAGTAGCGAGTTGACACCTATTGTGCAGGAAAGGTTCTGTAGCATTATACCTGTACTTCTGCTGTGCAGAGTTAAATCTACAGCAAATGATTTCAATAAAACATAATGCACTTAAACAAATAAAAATGATTAAAAAAGTCCAAGTACACTTCATATTTCATCCCCACACCATTATTTAAAGGCCGCCATAATAAATTGATACAATATGTGGGAAAGAAATTCCATTTAGGTCTCAGTGGAACAAACGTGCTACTAAATAAATTGCATTTAAAGAAAAGGGTTGCGTGTAGGTATTAATCTCCTCCCATGCAAGTGGAATCATGAAGTGAAAACAAGCGATAGTAAATAAAGCAGCGGTGAGCTCGTTCAATAGCGCTCAGTATTAATACTTCTTTTGTACACAAACAGTTTCTAAGCATCTGTGATAAACATAATTCACCGGGCGCTCATTCATCCTCCACCCGCCTCCTGCCCACAACGCATCTTGTACCTTGTTCCTCTCTCACCGGCGCTACGCTCTGCCTTCCTCTCCACCTCATTAAAGAGAAATAATGCCCCTGAAACTCAGGCCAGAGAGATAATGAATAAAAACCCAAGACAAAAAATCATTACTAGCAAAAGATCCGTTTTGTTAAATGAAATAAACAAGAAGTTAATTATTTGGACACAGGGTAATTAAAATGGGTGAGGGTTAATTGGCCCCATCGCTTGCACCGCTGACAAGATCCTCCATGAGTTCTTCCTTTGCTCATCACCTTGAAGGGGGGAAAGGGGGAGGGGGGGTCCTACTGTTCTTAAGTCTGTTTGTCATTGGCGGTGTGTGGGTTAGTTATTGGCCTTGCTGATAGACTACACATTTCCCATACACTGTAATCAATACGTCTACTACATCATGGAGTGTAGGAGAAGGCAAAGGGCAATAATGCTGCGGTGAATAAATAGATAGCACACTGCACAAGACAGCAGGCCAGCAACAGCTCTGTCTGGGCTTCATTCAGTATGGCCTGGAAAACCAAGAGCAAGAAATACTTCTTACACTGGATTTTTTAGCGTGTGCTCTGTTTTAGGGAACCTATCCCTATGCAGTACTGTTAAAGTACTGTTATTGTTAAAGTACTGTTATTGTTGCTGTCATTAGTACATCATTAATTTGTAATTGTTGGCCAAAGAATAAATGCATTAAGTACAACAGGCATATAATATTATCCCATAGGGTGTTTGTGTATACTAATCCATATTAAAGCTTACTCATACCCATAACACTGTTAAATAAATCATCTCCCTCAGTAAATATAAATAATGTAACAGCCAATAGTTTCCATTCCCTGTGGCATTCTAGTGTGCACTACATGACAGATGCTGGCAGAGTAAACGAGGGAGTCTCTCAGGCTGGGGCACAGACACCAGTAAAACCTGTCAAGCATTCTCACCTTTCCCACTCTACGAGGACTTTATCTGTTCCGATGATTCCTTAACACTACAGTTTGGTCAGAAATTTAAAGAAGCCAGTAAAATGGTACAATTCTATGCAGCCTTGGCCACCCTCTGTACAGCATTCATTTTGAAAGGCTGCAGAGAATCATGAAGGCCCCCCTGCACCTGGGATTTCTGGTATGAAACTCTGAGAACAGTTGAGAACAGTAGCCGAAGCTACTCCCTCCGCCTACCCACCTGACCATTCACTAGCCTCTACATTGGCAGAGTGATAGCCGAACATGCTGCATATGGATGTAATCAATTGTAATTTAGACAGCCGGCTAATGGCCCCTTCAGATCTCCCCCCCCCCCCCCAGTTTTAATAGTGTTCCCTGGGACCCCATTTTGATGCAGAGGATTCGTAGAAGAGAATGCACTCCTGTCTACCCATCAACCCCCCCCCCCCAGGCCCCTCTGTGCTGTGTTCTCCTGGGCCCCTCTGGGCTGTTTCTGCCACTCCCTGCTGCAATCCTGGCTTGTAACTGCCAGTTTTAGGCAGTGTTTAGAAACAAAAGACATGGAATGTGGTAGGCTGAGAGGAGCTCAGTCTGTGACTCATACAGAGCCTGCAGGGGGTGTGGAGAGGGTGTGTATAGCTTTTGCCTATAACAAGCAGACCAGCACATTCCTGCCTGAGTGCCTGAGCCTGACAAAGCCGTCACAGGAAAGAAGATTAGATTATATAACAGAGATAATACAGCCACTGTGCAACTAGGAAAGGCAGCAGTAAGACAGACCACATTAGAACATGTATAGAAACTTATAGGATAGAAGAAATAAGGCCGAAAATGTTGTTACAGAGTCTCTTTAATGTATGGCTACCTTTAGTATTTGTTTTATAGTCCTAAAGCTGAATCTGTATCCAATTGTGGGTAGTGTAAACCCAGGCCTGATCCTACCCACGCCACCCACACTAAACTGTTGTCAGCTGTTAAACTGTCATTAGATCGGTGCCCACTTATCCGGTCACCAATATCCCATGACCAGAGATGGTAGCAGTTGATCAATGTGAACAGGAAGGACCGTGCACAGTTTGACTCAGTGTGGCGCTCCATAAACAGCTGACTGAGATCTTGGAATTCTGAGTAGAAATAACAGCAAGGATACATCTGAAATTGCTATTTCACCTCTAGAGAACACTTTGGTCAAACACCCAACAGAAATATCATTCTGTGATTCGTCCTTATCAGAAGTGTTTGAGCATTGCTACAGATTGAACCCCTGTATGAAAGATGGTGTTTACCAAGCAGCCCCTATTGTGGGGGCTCTGCTCATTTCCTATTTGCACAATACACCCGTACGGCACTCCTCTCCAGAATGTGGGCTTGCAGGACTGTGCTAGTGACATTAATTAGCTCCTGAGGGGCAGGAATTCTTCACATTATAGAGCTATATGTATAGTGGAGATAGGGAGGTTTGTTTTTGCTTCCCTTTATTTTAGGCTGTTATGTGAGTGCACAAATCCGTGGGGATGGTGGGCTATTAAAACTAATGGGGTCAGCTGTGGGCTTGTCAGACTAGCGGATAATCACTACTGAATCTGCCACTTTGTTAGTACCTCGTTGAAATGACTGACATAGCGCTAAATGTACCTATGCAACCTGCACCTGAGAGAAATCCTATTGTGCAATTTTTCTGTATCGCAAACGAGGAACAAAAAAGAAAAGGCCAAGGATAGATCTCCAAAGCATTGAAATTTCCCAGGAAATAATTGGAGATGACAAAAATGAATTATGAGAGATTATCCAGGTTTTTATTCACTGCTTAGAGATAACGGCGTGTATTCATTTCCAATACAAATCACACAGCGCTCCCTCACTTCACAATCATTAACATCACATATATATAATGCCTAACAAATTTATCAAAGAACAAAAGCTTTTGTGGCTTACAGCAATGAATCACGCTTTCCTCCACAAACATTACAGGGCCGGGAATGCTGCAATATAAACCAGAATCCCCTTCTGGAAAGGAACTGGCTTTGGAAGAGAACATGTTCACAGGGCCGGCTGTGTTTCCACTGATGCAGGGGCTAAAGGGCAGTAATTGGCAATCAGCAAAATGACCCTGGCAAGGTTTTTGACATTTCTGTTCAAAACAATGTTTGAGATATTTGAAAGTATATAGCAATCCATCACACCTTGATGTAGGGTATGGCGCTTTCAGCTATAGAGGGAGAAAACTGAGGCAATGAAGCTGGAAAGAAGTTTGTGGCTTACTAATAGTTCACTGAAGATCACAGCAAGACAAACACATATGGCTTTGTACTATTGTGAGGCAAACTCCATTTAAGATAGACTTTTCTGGAAAAAATGATATATGTCAGTGCTAGCACTGCACAAATGGCTCTGTAATTCTGTGTTATTGAGTATTAGCTATATATTGAGGCCTTTAGCCAGCTATAATTATCCAGACATAGCAGATTATTCAACATATGCTTATTGACAGCAGTACACCGTTTGGTGCATGGCATACAAACAAAGCTTTTTTTTTTTCTGTATTCAGGGCAATTCATCAAAAGATACATGCAGGTACCACTTTCCATTCAGGTGCTCACTCATCTCAGTCACCTCAGAAATTAATGATTTTTTGAACACGCCCCAACCAGTTTAAAGTTAAATTATAGTCAAAGTTTCTGCTTGCATTTTAAATGGTCTGAGGAAAGCTATGTATACAGTTTAAATTTTCCTTGTTTGCGTCAGTCCTAATCATTTCAAAAAAATAATCTGTGTTTCGAAAAATAAATCTAATGTCTAAGTTGTTGCTGATATTATTGGCCTCCCATGTAGTTATACACCAGAATGAATTGCCTTTGAGCTATGTCTTTTGTTACTGCAGTGATATCAAAGTAAATTTCTGCAGTAGGGTGCCACTTGTGTGGTCTCACCTCCCCTCTCCATAGAGCAGTACACGTCACATGGATCATGGCAAGGAAGAGTGTGCCAATAAAGTGTTTACTGTTAAATTGTCATATAAAATGATCAGGAATAATTATTTTGGGTGACCCTACTCCTAAGTGTGTACATAGGTTAAGGGTTGGAACCTCTGTTTGCTTTTCATTGCTGTCCGTGTTTTTACTGAATAGTATTTTCTCATCTCTGCTGTATAGTTACATAGTTATTTTGGTTGATAAAGGCATAAGTCCATTGAGTTCAACTCTGGGAAGTTACAGAAAGCTTCTCAAAGCAGATGGGTGGCCCCACATTGGTTAATTATAAACGAAAGGGGTCTGTCTATCGGGTATTTATATCCAGCACCTATTCCAGTGAAAAAAGTAAGATTTTGGACTACTCTTAGTGTTTTGTCTTGGTGTAAACTGTAACAGGAATCGGAAATGCAGGGGAAATTTCTTCAAAAGTTGCAGAGAAAGCAGATGTTTCTAGGCCATTTTCATGGGATCCAAAGCTAAAGGCGTAAGTGTGCACATACGCAGTAACATTTTGAAACGGGAGGTCTAAATAATGCAGTATACTTGTATCTCAGATTTAGCTAGATTTTAAGATACTGGCATTTCACCCTTTGTATGTGCAGCTGTTACTCTGCCTCTGATGATGCTTTCTTGAAATGTGTGTTAGTAAAATGTTCTCTCTCCTCCTTTGTGTAAATTGTCCTTGTCTTTACTGTGGAGACTGATATCAGCATTTCAGCCAATACTGAATGGGGGAGTACTGATTAAAGAACAACGGAGGTGACATGTGACATCAGGGGCGCCTCTAGCCATTTTGTCACTCCAGGCGAGAACACCTGTGGCGCCCCCCCCCCCCCCCAGTCTTCAGCCACATGAAACACCCCCCCCACACACACACACACACACAATATTATACTATATTTTCAATCTTTTTTTGATCGATTTCTCATAGAAGTGAATGGAAATCAATCGGACAGTAAATCTGAAAAATCTTATTGTGTATTCCCAGCATCACACATCCTGGGACTGTTTGTTTACAATAGCATTTAAAGGAGAACTGTAGTGAGAGGTATATGGAGGCTGCCATATTGATTTCTGTTTAAGCAACACCAGTTACCTGGCAGCCTTGCTAAGCTATCTGCCTGCAAAATCACACCAGAAACAAGCATGCAGCTAATCGTGTCAGATCTGACAAAAATGTCAGAAACACCTGATTTGCTGCATGCTTGTTCAGGGTCTAGGGCAAAAAGTATTAGATGTAGATGATCAACAGGATAACCAGGCAACTGGTATTGCTTAAAAGGAAATTAATATGGCAGCCTCTATATACCTCTCACTACAGTTCTCCTTTAAAGTGACCCCAGAGATCATGAATTACAACATTTTGTACTTATCTGGGGCTTCCTCCAGCCCCATAAGCATGGATGAATCCCTCGTCATCCTCCCATTGCCCTCTGTTCAGCGGTAATCAGTGCTGACCTTCTGTGTATGCGCAGAAGACCCCGGCAGACATCACTGAGCCAAATGCCGGAGCTGATTATCGCTAAAACAGAGGACTGCGGGAGGATGGCGAGGGAAGAACCGTGCTTATGGGGGTGGAGGAAACCCAGGGTAAGTAAAAAAAAAACTTTATAAACCGTGATCTCTGGTACACTTTAAAGTGGACCTGAACTCAGAATGTCCTCTCTGCTCTTAAAGATAGGCAACAGCATAATAATTTTTACATTGAACCTGAGATGAGAAGCGTCCCAAGTTCCATACTTACCTGGGGATTCCTTAAAGGAGTTATCCGGGCAAAAATAAGAAAATAAACGCTACTTACCGGGGGCTTCCTCCAGCCCCAAGCGCCCAGCATGTCCCTCGCCGCAGCTCTGCCCGCAGCCGCTCGCCTGCACAAACGTCGCTGTCAATCACCGCCACGTGGGCCGGAGCGGACTGCGCAGGCGCAGTAGTTCTGTGCCTGCGCAGTCCGCTCCACGTGGCAGTGATTGACAGCGCCGCTCGCGCAGGTGCAGTACAGGCCGACCTGGAGGCCGGCCTGACGTCATCGCTGGGGACCGGGACAGAGCTGCAGCGAACGGCTGCGGGGAGAGCTGCGGCGAGGGACATGCTGGGAGCTTGGGGTTGAAGTAGCGTTTATTTTCTTTTTTTGGGCCGGATAACTCCTTTAAGCTCCGTTAGGGCTGCTCGTCCCTCGCCATCTCACTGGGTGACTCCTGTCACCTGCAGTTGTCCCCGAAAGCCTGGCTGCACTCCATCGCGCATGTGTGGCTCGGCCAGGCGCGCTCCCGTCCCTGTACTTGTACTGCGCAAGCACCGATCCCGCCCAGGGACAGGAGCGCACCTGGAAGGGCCGCACATGTGTGACTGAGCGCAACTCGGCCAGGCTTTCGGGGACAATTATGGGTGACTGGAGTCACCCAGGGAAATGGCAAGGGACGAGCAGCCCTAACGTGTTTAAGGAAGCCTACTGTAAGTATTGTACCAAAGACGCTGCTCGTCTCTGGTACACTTTAAAAAAAACATTTCTTTGTTACAGCTGATACAAATCTTAAAATAAATCATCACTTTTTCTACTTCCTGCTTTCATGGAAGCATACATATTGATATTGTTAACATCCTGTTCTTTCTAATGAGCTTATCTGCCGTGGCATGGCAGTCAGGTGACACAGGGAGGATCAAATTACAACTTGCGATTAGTAATAAATGAGGGGGGATGAAACAGGCTAAATCTAAATACATACAGGGTGCATCTCTCCAAGTTTTCCTTCTGTCCTGTGCAAGAGTTAAGGTCCACTTTTTTTTGTTTTATTAATGCAGCAGCAAGAAGTGATCACAACTTTAGCCTACTATGGGCATGGGCTTACCTTAAGCTGCCTCAGCACAGCACTCCTAATGCAGCCACTTGTTTGGGGGGTCTGGGAGGGGAAGGGGGAGAGTGAGAGCAGTACACATGCAAGGCCGGCCAAGGAGGGGCTCAGCAGGGGCACAGATACAGTAGCCGTGCAATCTTCCTGTCCTCCCATCCATGCGGCGCCAGCCAGGAGAGTCACGCTGCCTTCAGGCGGGGGGCGGAGTTAGAGGTGGCGTCGCACACACACACACACAGTAAACAAACTGCGGCTGCTGCTGCTAGGGAGAGGGGTGGTGGGCGGGCAAGGCGATTTGGAGGAGGTGGAGTGGGCGGGACTATCCACCGAGACTTTCCAGCTACTCTATTGGCTGGGCGGGCGGGGGGGCGTGCATATAAGCGGCAGAGCACCACGTGGTGTAAATAAACCACGATCGCCGCCGACAAGCAGCTGATTTTAATAGCGGCGATCAGCCGTACGCAGTCAAACCACCCTCCGCAGCAGCGTGCCCGGCGCCTCCCTCTCTTCATGCCGCCTCAGGCACCCGCTTGTAGTGCCAGCCGGTAAAGGCGCCCCTGTGTGACATGATGAGATAGACGTGTTTGTACAGTGCCAAAAAAACAAATAACTATGCTGTGTTTCTTTTTGTCTTTCTCTGGCTGAAAAAGTTAAACATCAGGTATGCAAGTAACAGGTTCTGTCCGGGTCGGACTGGGTCAGACTATCACATAACCCTCACTGGGTAATTACAGCCATAAACTTTTTCCTGTTAGTTAATAGCTTCTGAGAGCAGGAAAAAGATAAAAAGGGTCAATAATTCATAGATTTGAGCTCTGGAATACGTAAATGAAGGTGCCATTGAGAAAAGACAATGAAACAATAAAAATGGATTTAAATATAAAATAAAACCGTGGGATATCTAAAAAAAAGGTCATTTTTAGGGGGAGGAGGATAGACACAATTGTCTTTCTCCTCAGTTTATATTCACCTCAGATATCCTTTAAGGGCATTTTTACGGCAGTGCCATTACAGTACACGACTTAAGTAAACAATTGTGTTACTTCATTGATGAATGCACAGTATATAAAAAATAGATATCGGCAGTTATCACACTAATAAATAATGCAAACAGTCAGCCCACCAGACAGTGGCAATGCTATTGAAGAATGGGGTGATGCACACAGGCATGTACTTATTCCCTCTGCATTTCAGTGAAGTCTGGTGCATCTGTTTATGTACTCGGGTAGAGCTTTTAATTTTCAAAATGTAGTGGGGTATCGCAGTCAGGGTCAGATTTCTGTAAAGGCCATAAAGGCCTAGGCCTTGGATGGCTGCTGCCACTGCAAAAGGTATTGCTGCATATAGAAATGGAGGCTGCAAATGGGGAACAGGCAGCAATTGTCTGTTGTCCAAGGAAACTGTATATGAAAGGGAGGGGCTGAAATACATGGATATTTGGCATGGAAGAAGAGGCTGCACATAGAATTGAAGCAGGGGGCATAGCAATAACCATAACAGAGTGAAATCACGTGTCTGTACAATAGCATAACAGCAGAATAATTAAAAAATACAATTGACCAGTAGTTTAGAAAACAATCTACTAAGACCAATATCTAATAGTAACCTGTTGAACTGTAGAATGAAATTGAGCTACAAGCTTATGGAGGGAAAGCCGTGAGAGAGAGTCACCGGCAGACCCTAAGGCCTTGTCTATTAAACTATTATCTGAGCGCCCAACCAGACCTGCCAAACCTTACTAAATTTCAATGGGTACTTACGATGGGGATACAGCACCTTCTCAACTTGAACCTCGAGAACCAGGGACTTCCAATGTGACACCAGCGGTTGGTCAGAGGAGAACCATTTCATAGTTATTTGGGTTGAAAAAAGACAAACCTCCATCGAGTTCAACCAGAAAATAAATTTCTGAACAATAGTTTTACTAGCAAGGAACAAAGTCTCTCTTATAAATATTTTATGGTGGGGTTGGCCATCAATTTCCTCGATTATTCCAAAGAGGCATCATTTAGGATCTAAAGCAATAGTCATACTAGTGAGCTCCAATATTAACCAAATCACCCATGTCCAGAAAGCCTCCACAACAGGGCACAACCAAATAAGGTGGACGAAATTTGCATCTGCCCTGTGTTAAGTTTAATTTTAAAGAGACTCTGTAACAAACTTTTCAGCCTTAGTTATTCTATCCTATAAGTTCCTTTGCCTGTTCTAATGTGTTCTAGCTTACTGCAGCTTTTCCTAATTGCACAGTGGCTGTGTTATCTCTGTTATATGATCTAATCTGTTTTCTTCTGTCGGCACAGTCAGGCTAAAGCTGGAATGTGTGGAATGAGCAGGGCTGCTTGTGATTGGTAGAAGCTATACACACCCCCTCCAGGCTCTGTATGACTCACACACTCTGCTTTTGTGAGCTTATCAGAAGCTGGTTAGTTTGTTTGTAAACACTGCCTAAAACTGTTAATTACAAGCCAGGTTTGCAGCAGAGTGGCAGAAACAGCACAGAGGGGCCCAGGAGAACATAATGAATAGAATGGTATGCGTTTTGCTGTAAAAATGTTAGAGTACAGATTCTCTTTAACTTTGTAGACTTCCAGCACATTTTTTATTTGACCATGAGAAGGCTACAGCCTTGCACAGGGTCTGTATTCATTGTACACATTTATGGGCATTACTACCAGCTTGTTTGGCAAGCATTAGCACGATGGTCTGTGTTACCATTCCAATCCTTGCTTAAAATGGACAGCTCAGTATTCCCAGCCCTGACTTTAATCATTAACTTGTGGCGTAGTGCAAATAGGCACCAAATTTCAGCAAAGGACAAAATTTCAGATGCCTTCTGGGCTGATGGTTTGGCTTGTCAGGGCTGCTGTGTTTTGCAGGAGTACCTTTTTTATTCAGCTTAAATGAATCCATCATCCAGCCCAAACTAATAAATCAGGCCCAAATATGTGCTAGTCATAGAGCCTGATTTGCGATGGCACACCCAGGGTGGAGGTCATCTGAGATCACAAGTCAGCCTGATAAATGACCACAAACGTATAGCTAGCAAGGGAATGTAATTCTATTCTGGTTCATATCAAACCATGCAAAATGTTATTGAATTAGCCTTTGTCTTATTGCAGTCATGTCATTAATAGTGTTCTCTTAATAAATCCTGGGTGGCTGCACATGAATACAGCTCCACAACCCTTTGTTTACTAATGTTTCAGCAATCTTCACTGACGGCCAGAACCATCAAGTGAGTGTTGCCATGACCTGACATTTAAAGCAGCCCATACACTCAGCCGATTTTCTGGCCGACCGATCGATCCCGATTGATCGATCGATCAATCGATTGCAAATCGGTTGGCCAATCGACCGATCGACGTCCGATTTCGATCGATTTCGATGGATTTCCATCGAACTTGCAGGGTGGAAAATTTAGGTCGATCTGATGAGATTGCTTATCAGTTTGCATTGGCCTTAATGGAAATCTGATGGCAAAAAAATGCCATCAGATCGAATTTCAATAGATTTCAAACTGAAATCTATTGGAATTCAATCCTGGTAAAAAATGTTCTAAAAACGCATCAGATAGATCATCAGATGCATTTCTTATCTATCTGCTGCCAATCTGACGAGTGTATGGGCATCTTAACTGTAGACAATTGTGAATAAATACAGGGCAATTTTGTAGGCTCTTATATGTCCTGCAATGATCGCCTATGATCTGTAGCTTGCAGATAAGTTGTTAACAAGGTTTAGAGTATATATTTACTGCATGCATTACAGTGCAGAAGCTTTAGGTAAAAATGCTTTCACAAATCGTATGCTTGAATCGACTTATCAATTTCCAAAGTACATTGTGAGCTAACAGAAAACAAACTATAGAATATCAAAATTAAACATCTACATCATATCAAAATTTGCTATGTATGCCATTTGCCTTTAAACCACTATCGAGACTTATAGGTACATTTGCAAAAAAGCATAAATACATAAATGTTTTATTTTTTTAAGGATTATATTCAAGTGTATGATTAACTTATTGTACCAGACAGGTGCTAATGATTATCATCTTCATATGTAGGCTGAAACAAAGTCAATATCTGAAATAAAAACAGGCTTAAAGCTGGGTGAGAAACAGCCAGACTCTGCTACCGTGGTGAGGTTGTGGAAAACATGTCACAGGTCACATTATGGCAAGACTGAGCATTTTAAAAAGACCCACAGTAGTTATACTACAGCAGTAAAGTCTCACCAAGGCAAAATATTCGAAGCAGATTGGGATTTCAAGATGTGCTGTTCAAGCCCTTTTAAAGAAACAATAAGAAATGAGCAGAATTGAAGGCTGTAGATGCAGTGGTAAGCCAAGAAACTTAGAACACATAGGGCCTGATTCACAAAGCGGTGATAACTCAGTTATCACGCCTAAAAGACTTTAGGCGTGATAACCTTTGCACTAGCAAAGTTATCACCGCTTTGTGCTCTAACTCGCGCGAAGCTCCCGCGCGCAAAGTTTTGCGTGCGTGCGTACGCACGGGCGAAAAGTCCCATAGGGCTTAATGGGCACTTTGCGCGAAGCACGGTGCGCTGCGCGCGTAGTGCACTGTGCTACGTGCGCAAAACTTTGCGCGCGGGAGTTCGCGCGAATTCCTTCAGATCACGCCTAAACTAAGTTTAGGCATGATAAAGGGCTTTTCACAGGCGTGCAAAGTGTTTGCACCGCTTTGTGAATCAGGCCCATAATGCTTACTTTCCTTCAAAGCTAGAAGATGTCCAGAAGAGCCATCAGCTCAGAATTGGCAGAAACCTGTGGGACCCATGTACACCCATCTACTGTTTGGAGACAGCTGGTCAAAGGACTTTGTGGAAGAGTTGCAGCCAAAAGGCCATACCTCCAACATGGAAAAAAGGCCAACCAAGTCAGCTATGTATGAAAACGTAAGAACTGGAATGCAGAAAAGTGGCAGCGGGTGCTCTGCACTGATTAGTCAAAGTTTCAAATATTTAGCCATGGCAGAAGAAGGTCTGTTTGCCAAAGGGCTTAAGTGAGGAAACATGAGTGTCTGCAGACTACAGTGAAGCATTGCAGAGGTTCCTTGCAAGTTTAGGGTTGCTTCTCTGTAAATTTAAGTTTGATGCTGTTTTGAAGACAAATGGTGGTCACATGAAGTATTGATTTGATTAGACTTCTCTTCTGTTATCTCACTTTGCATTGTTAACTGATAAAAAAAAATAAAACTATTAACACTTCTATTTGTGAAAGCATTGTTAGTTTACAGCTTTTGTTTCACACCTGGCTTAATCTTTTGCACATCTGTATGTGCACTTCTTATTTTAATAGCAGCAGCTTATTTTAACAGCCACTGGTGACACATCCTGCTGAGTGATCTGTCAGTCTTGTTGTTATAAATGATTGTTAAAGTCAATCGTCAAGAAAGATTAAACGCTAAAAAAGGCCCTTCACCTCCCAGAACCCAACTGAAACACACTAAATCAAGCTATGAAGTCATACAGTTGTTTCTTTTCAGCCAGTATTCCAAGGGCATTTAGGGATGGGTTGACAGGTCATTGCATCAGCCAACCCTCTCATAGTCCCTTCTAGAATGGGGTGTGGCACACGTGCCCTCCACCTCCTCCCCTAGCAACCTATTGGGATAGAGTCATGGCTGTTGCAACCACATAATCCTGAGCTCCATTCTTTTCACAGGTAGAAGGCATAGCCATTGCACTACAGCCACGTGGAGGGTACATTTGTGGCATGCGGTGCAGGTGTTTCTGGGATGCAGCATAAGAAGTTGTTGGTGTGGCCTGCCTGCCAGGGGTCTGAGCACACTTCCACACTTTTGTGCATTTTTCTCCTGTGGGTATCTAAAGAACACAGGTGTGCTCAGGCCCTAAGGAAGAGACGTATGCCCCAGCAATTCAACAGTCAACATCAGGGCAATTTAATCTAAAGTGGACTGAAACTCTTGCACAGGACACAAGGAAAACATAGAGAAATGCACTCTGTATGTATTTAGAGAGTTAAGCCTGTCTAATTCTCCCTCATCTGTGACTAATCACAAATGTAATTTGATCTCTCAGGTGTGTCAGCTGGCTTCCTCGGCAGAGCGGCTAATTTGTAAACACAGGTTGTTAACCCTATGTCTGCTTCCATTAAAGCAGGAAGTAGACACACTGCAGATTTATTGCAGGATTTGTATCAGCTGTAACAAAGAAATGTTTTTCTTTAAAGGTTATACACTCTAGCAGGTGACCATGATGGACAGTTTTGGGGTTACATATTCAGGGCAGATTTATAAATGGGTCATTTAGTGCTTCCACTGACTGATCAGTAGACCTCCTCAGAACCGCGACACAAAAAAGATGTATGAATATGAAAACTAAATGTGGATCCTTTGTTCAGGCAATACGTTTATTCTCTGCTTTTGTAGGACTGTCAGCAGCAGCAGTAGCGTAAGGTGAGAAACATGTGACTCACAAGCTGCTGGCTGAGGCTGGCTGCTTTACTGTCTATAGCCTTCACATTACTAAGATCTATAATTCCCATTCGCCTTGGATGGAGAATTATATTTTACGCTATTACTGCGAAGAAGGATGCATTAATAAAGCTATTTATTCAATTAACAGAGGATGCATCATAAATAGAATGTGTGTTGCTGGTTTTGTCACCTCCTAAGTGACAAACGTAAGCGGCATGAATTATAACGTTGTAAACGGCACCCGTCACCTACCCCAAGACACAGATTATGGGTCCCACATTTTCTCCTCCAGAACGTAGCGGTGTGAAATTTTCATCATCTTCATTTACAGCATAGTTGTTGTCATCTAGCATCCCATGTGTCTTTGCCATACCTATTAATTTAACAAGTTAATGGGGGCAATGAGGAAACACAGGAAGCACAAGGTGAAGACAGATTATGAACACATTCATCTTTTTGATGCTTTATTATATCATTTTAATAGCAGCTTACCATTCTGCCTAATCACAATATTATGGGTAAACAATCAGAAGAAATTCTCAATTGCAACACATATGCAGCAGGCCCATTCTAGCAAGCTAAATAGTAATACTGAGGGTTAAATGGAAAAACACACACAGAGAGTCTTTAGTAAATGAATGGGTGGTTGGATAGATGGATGGATAAATGTGTAGCCCCTAGTCTGTAGGTACCATAGTAAATGAATCCCCAATGTTTTCTGAGCCACTCTAGTTAGATGGCATTATAGTCAGGATAGGAGATGTCAAAGGAGGTAAACACACCAGCTTTCATAGCACTCTAATGACAGGTGTTCTTCAAATCGTAATTCCACTTACGTGTAATTGCTATATACATCTGTCATTGTCAAGTATTTTGGCAGTTTGATGTTAAAAATGGTATTTTCATTTTTGCAGCCAGCTTCGAATTTTCAAAGCTGGCTGTAAGTTCAGACTGTAGTTCCTTCTGTAAGAGTGGAATCTTTACTGGCATCGGAGTACTGACTGCCTAAAAATTCAAAACAATCTGCAAACAGAATTAGCTGCAAAGATCAGATGTTCTTGCTACTTGTTTTTCAAGCCTACACTTTATTAGTGATATCAGGAATTTTAAAATTAAAGAAACCGTGGTGTGGCTGTACTTTACGCAAAAGCCGGGACAAGGTCCTTCAGCATCCAAGGCTGAGACACCAAAGTGCGCCCCTCCATCCCGCCCACCCCAGCCATCACACACCGATTGCTATTAGACTAAGCGGCGCCCTAGGGCCCCTAAAACCCCAAACTCTAGTTTTCTCTCTGCTTAAAACACAATAGGGGATTGATAGCTGAGTGAGTTGTGTGCCCCCTCCTACACTGCGCCCTGAGGCTGGAGCCTCTTTCGCCTCTGCTTCAGCCGACCCTGGTTTTATGCGCATGAAAAAACAGTTCAAGCGAGCTGAAATAATGTTTGTCATTAATCTGTGGGATGAGTGGAACTGAAGATAATTGGTTAATTCCCAGTTAAAGTGGAATTTGACCTTAAATACGGGTGCTGCAAGGTGCCTTTAAAACATATACCTAAAAAGGGTACGGCAGTATTTTGGGTGCTGGTGATAGTTGTCAGTAGGATATCGGTAAAATTACTGATATTCTACTATTGGGCAATGGGTAACAATGTTTACCAATATTTTACTATTGCTAAACACAACCCTATACTCACTTGAATCCCTCCCTCCTAATGATGCCTAACCCTAACAGACTCCATCTGTCGCAATATCCTCAAATAGCTGCGCCACCTAAACCATCATTATCAGGCGCCCAAATTAGCTTCTGGGTGCGGCTATAGCAGCAATTAACATTGCGGTCTATGCGGCTTCCATTTTTCCGAGCCCAAATTACCTGTTTCAATATACAAATGCCTCTGAAAGGCTCCAAATCTTTTTCTGCACGCGGCAGAGCCATGCAGTCCTAGTCATGCACTGAACAGAGAGCCTAACTTCTCTGAACTGGCGTTCTGGTCTGCTTCTTTTCTGGCTATTCACCACAGAGTGAGCGAATTGGCATTGGAGAGGAGGCGCTATCATTGATTTATAAATGTCAAGAAGGACAATTTATACAAATACATTTACACCTGGGGTGTCTTGGGGCCCTTTAGGAATAAGGCAGGATTTGGTGTTCAGGAGATTGAACAGCTGAGGGTGCCTATACTTCAGCAGCATACATTTTTTTTGTTAAAGAGACTCTGTAACATGAAAAACATCCCCTGGGGGGTACTCACCTCGGGTGGGGGAAGCCTCGGGATCCTAATGAGGCTTCCCACGCCGTCCTCTGTCCCACGGGGGTCTCGCCGCAGCCCTCCGAACAGCCGGCGACTGTGCCGACTGTCAGTTCAATATTTACCTTTGCTGGCTCCAGCAGGGGCGCTGTGGCGACTTTCGGCACGGAAATAGACGGAAATACCCGATCTCCGTCGGGTCCGCTCTACTGCGCAGGCGCCGGAAACTTGCGCCTGCGCAGTAGAGCAGACCCGACGGCGATCGGGTATTTCCGCCTACTTCGGCGCCGACAGCCATCAGAGCGCCTGCGCAGGAGCCAGGAAGGTAAATATTGCGTCACCGCTGTACGGAGGGCTACAGCGAGACCCCCGAGGGACGCAGGACGGCGTGGGAAGCCTCATTAGGATCCTGAGGCTTCCCCCACCCGAGGTGAGTACCCCCCAGGGGCCGTTTTGTCGTTACAGTTCCTCTTTAAGACTTCTGTGCTGAAAAGCAACTATAAAAAGAAGTCTATGTTCCCTGATGTTGTTGTTGTGTTTTCTGTGCAGTGCCTTCTGCTCATGCTTCCCCTCCTTTCTTCATTGAACAGAACAGGCAGCTCATCCAGGAGCCAAGCAGCATGGCTGTACTACAACAAACAAAGATGAACTGCCTCTGCTGTTTTTGGGTGAAGAAAATCTAAAATGTGTTCAGTATGTTGGCAGTCTGTCCATGATCAGTCCTGCTGCACATGCATTTCAGCAGAATGGAACTTTATTACACGTCTTATTTGCACTAATTAGTGCACACATAAGACCTTTATAAACATCCATTTTGCATCAAGTGGTTAATATGAGGGTTAATAGATTTGGAATACTTTGAACAGATTGTATAGGTAAGCTTGCATACTACATGGAGGAGGTAAAATTGGTCAGTGATAAGACAATCAAAATTAAAGATCAGAGTGAGTGAACTCCGGAGAGTGAGTCGCTATACACACCTGGGACAGATTAGTTCAGCAGCAGAGTAGCTAGGAGGCCATAACTACCAAGCATTGCAAGAGTAGAGACATGTACAAAACCCCTTGCGTTACTATCCAGTGTCACTGTCACTGCCCTACCTACACGGTAACTCATCTTGTACACTTCTTCTCCCAGTACAGTATCCTCCGGTTGCTTGGCATTATTATGACATCTAAGGCCTCTTTTTTTGCATGTCGGCTGGCAAGGTGCTTTCTAGTGCTCATCATAGGAGGTGGACACACGGCCCTCCTATAGAGTTGCATCTGAGTACGGCAGTTGCCGACCTCAAACGCGACATGAGACTGCTGGGTAACGCCACCATGTAATCTGCTTTATCTGCTGAAACTTCCAAGTTGTAGAACTTTTAACCCCTTGTGGTATTGCTCTCAAGTGGAATTCAGTTAGGTTAGACGCAGCTTTACGAATAAAGTTTTCCCGTATACTGCAGTGGACTTCGGTGGGCCCAGTGGCATGAATGGCCAGCATGTGTGATTGGTGCGTGTGCTGACGTGTTTGGTTTAACAGTGCTGTTATTTTTTCTAGCATTGTCGGTCACATGCAATTGGTTATTATTTTGTATGTTCAACCTAGAATTGATCAATTAAATACGTTTCTTCACACTGGCTAAACATCATTATATTTGTGGGTCTAAGTGACATAGATGTGCCAATCGGGTGTATTACCTATAGCGGGTCAAACACATGTACTAAGAAGGGTGTCCTTCATTCCCCTCCCCCCCCCCTTTTTTTTTTCTAATTTTCCCTGTTCTTGCATTAATAACACCACCATGTGTCAAATGTGCCATGTGTGGTGTTACCAAATGCTGCCTTTTGGCTTCACGGAATTGCAGCTGAATGTTGCTTGTGGCAGAGAACCTGACAAATGAGCTGTTCAGCCGCCAGTGGAAAAGAGGCCTAAAAGTTCATTGTGGCATACATGGTTATTTTAGGTGACACAGTGTTTGATTAAGTTTTTGGTTATTTGTCAACCTTTTGGAGCGTGGCTTTTATTAAAAATTGTCAGGAATCTTGTCGTTGTAGTTTCCATATGAGCATATGCATGGTTTCACAGCTCATATAATACACCCTAGGGTGGAGGTGAGGGATTGGACTTGGTACTACCATCTCTGCTGCACAGATATTCTTATTTATTATTCTTATTTATTCCACTTAGCAGGGTACTACATTTTAAAAGGCTATTCAGTGGTTAGTAAATTGTGCCCTGTATTTGTTTTGTTCAATAATTTTAAGTCAATAGAAGATGTTTGGGGCACTAGTAATGTTGTTTGTACTTTTTACTGTCCACAGTTGTTTGTTTTGTTTTTTTTATTGTAAGGCTGCTGTTATTCTCACGGTGTCCTCGTTCACCCGCAGGCTCCTCCGTTAAAATCTCCCACTGCAGGAGACTTTGTAAGTCTTCGACAGTACTCGGGCTCCCGAAAAACGTCGGCTCTGTACTGCACACGCCAGTGTGCGTGAAAGAGGGTGCTCGCGCGTGCTCAGTATGGAGCAGCCTGTCTTCGGAACCCCCAAGTGCTTCCAAAGACTCCTGAAGCCAGCAAAATGAGGAAGAGAGAAGTCTCCGACCTTCTAACAGGGGAGCCTGTTGGGGAATGCGGACACAGTGACGAGAATGGGAATGTTCTATAGGAACTAGAGCCTTCCCTCTCCTTAGGTAAATATCTTTTTCCTTTTTTTTTTTAGCTTCAGAGTCCCTTTAAAGCTCACTTATAGACAATTAGTAGAGAGGCGTGGCTTTAGCTAACAAAGCAATCACACACCTTCTTACTGCTCATGTGACTAAAGGGGGAGTGTTTCAAACTGTCTGGGTGTGAGAAGACAACTGTCTATCCATGAGAATGTCTGGTCTGGTGGAGCAGATAGTTTTCTTTTCTATTCTGCAAAAACTTTTGGTGCATGATTAATTTAAAATTATATTGTATTAGATACATATGAAAAGCTTTGCCTGAAATGGGGTTTTGTCTACGGATACATTCTGAAATAACTATTGTCTGATTATATTGTTGAAGTTAGCGTAGACTCCTATAAAGGCCTGGCTTGGGGTTCTTTTGATGCACTGTCATTATAGGTTTTCTCTGGCCTTCCTGGCTATAGACTTTGGTTTTGTTTACAGTTTTGCAGTTTTCATTGTCTAATTAGCTTGTTTTTAGATAACCCCTGTGTTGGCTGATATGGAGCTGTCCCCATGATTACTGGATGTAACAACTGCAAAGCTGACCTGGTGTTCATGCTGGTAACTATCCAATTAGCAAGCTGCCCCGTCTATACGAACAAAGCCTGTAAGTAATGAGGTACAGGTAAAATAAATACTGTATAGGAAAAGAGATTTTTTTTTTCTGGGCTCTGCAATTCAGTAATGGAAAAAGTGCCAAACAGTATATAACTGACAGTAGTGGTACTGTCATAGCCATATGTAGAATTTCATGTTCTACCTGGCCTT